>NW_010188809.1:0-65690 GCF_000695765.1 Mesitornis unicolor
AATGCACCTCAATCAGATGCTTGTTCCACACAACTGAGCGTGAATGAACAAAAAACCGAGAGCAGGTACTTTCATTGCCCCGTAAATGTGTGATTTGATGTATGGATTTAAAAATCAGATTGAGACTCTGTATTAGGAGAACAGTGGGATCCAGTCAGTGTATCCATCCATCTCTCCTGTAGTCTCACTGGAAGACTGCACTGTGGAGTCAGTCAGAAAGAAACAGGTAAATCATTCATCTAGTTTTTTCACATGGGAAATTCACCTTTGAATGTATTGCTTTTGCCCTTGGTGATGTGCTTTTAGTACCAACTTAATTCTCCACTGTAGTTTCTGTCAACTTCAACTTCATTCCACTCCTGTACTTTTAATCTTTGCTCCTTTGTCCCTTTATTCAACTTTCTTCCTTTCCTTCTTTTTTGTTCATTTCCCAAAACAAACTCCTACTCCCGAATAATGCATCTGGCATCACTCACTGCGCTTGGATGTTCTTCCCTTCCTTCTTTTCAAGTAAGATGTGGTTTGGGAATAAGATGCCTGCCTTTCAGCATCTGTGCGTGAAGTAGGTGGTTAAACTCTTAATTGCAATGTCACGCTTATTTTGTACTCAGGGTACGATCGCAAACATAGCATTTGCATATTGGAATAAATAAGCAGTAGGATTTGATAAACTCCAGAGAATCAGATTCTGCTCACTTTTGAAAGACTAGAATGTTTGCACTTGGATTTCAGTCATTTGTCACATGGCAAAAGTAGCAGAAACATACTGAATTAGGAAAAAAGTCCCAAAATAACTTGTCAGCAGGGCATCCAGTAAGGTGTTTTCTTGGTGTTATAGTCACATCTTCTTCAGACACCTTTAATTTCAACTGCCCTTTTACAGATTTACCATTTTCTCCTATTAATTTCTGTGAACAGTTATCTAGGCTGTACTATTTTTTTAATCAGCACCACATAAAAATGTACTCTGAGCTCTTACTGACTCTCTAGGTATAAAACTAACAAGCAATTAAAATTAAGATGTCGCCATATATATTTTTAGGAGTACATTCCTACCATTAGTTTGACCATGCTTTTTACACATTTTCACTTAGATGTAGTAAATGATTTTTTTAGCACACTCTATTATTATGAATGGCCTGCATATAGAACAGGCTAATTAGTGGGAGAACAAACCCCCATGCAAGTAGGGCTATATTTACTCCATTTAAACCCCTACCATCACATCACATTCTATTGTTAAACAATTAAAAAAAAATTAATATTATTGAATGACATTTATTATTAAATTCTTATCAAATAATTATTGATAAAACATAAAGAACGCTGAATTTCACACCTTAGTACAATGTTCTGACCTCTCGTTCCATTAAGTACAGTAGTAGTGCAAAGGAAGCAACAATTCACAAACACTGCATCAGCCTGGTATGAACCTAAATATCCCTTTCAGAGAGCCACAGCTCCTGAACACTTTTAGGTATGTGTAATTCTCTGTCAAGCAGAGATATTTCCTAACTTAGTTTTATTACACTAGTTTTACATTAAAGTAAGTAATGTACATTTAGAACAACCATATGCAGTTATTTTCGTTATGGAATTAAAGTGGTGATCTTTAAATAAAGAATACAAAAATTATGGGAAAGCAGAACAGCAAGTAGATTTCTGAATAAAATTTTAAAATGTCACTAAGCAATAATTAGGCAGCTAATCATACAGTTGGAAAGAGCAGTGGTACAAGAGTTTCTGTTGATATGTATTTACCATTAAATAATAACTTGATGGGTAAGCAGATTAAATACTTTGCCATTACGAACTTCTATGAGTGTTAGCTATATGCTCAGAGATCCTTGGGTAACTCAATAAGTCAAGTGATGATGTTGTCATGGTTGTACAGTAAAAAAGAGAATCCCTGGAGCATTGTAATTTTTATTTTAGTGTAACAGTGAAAGACAAAATGCAAATGGAGAGGAATTATTATGCTGTGAACTTTCTTACCCTAAATTAAACATTGATCTCTGAACATCAGCCAAAACTGGATTAATGCAAGAGGAATCATTTTGATGGCAGAAAGCTAACAAGCAATCTCCTGCACCATACATCTATTTATTATTGCCCTCATCCTGCTATCACTGAAAAATATGAGAAAAAAAAAATGTATCGGGAGGCTACAGTGATCCCTACTGATGGGTTTTGCTTCTTGATATGGTTAAGTCAACATATATGGGAGAACCAAGTAATTGGATTTGCTGGACATTTAGAATTGACCAATACATTCAGCCCATCTGCAATTCCGTATGCATTAGAAGTGAAAGAATAATTCCTTGCCTCGCCTCTAAATTCTGCACAGATAATTTTCTTTCTCTGGAATTGTGCAATTGCCCATAAATTTTGTCACAGAAAGAATAAAGGGAAAAGCACCCTGAAGCCAATTTTTTCCCCACAATCCATACTAAGACGGTATTTTTCTACTACCAACTCTTACCCACATTTTGTGTTATCTCTAGTATGTTCTGGTAGCTGTGCCCTTAATTAATTGAATTTAGTATTACCAGCACGTAGACTTTCCATTCCGTTACTGTAATTGATTCTGAACTTTGCAAATAGATTGCAAGGCAAGTTTGATGATCTGTCTATAGCCTTATAATCAACACTTTTATTCACTTTTATGGGGTTTTTAGACAAAGAAATAAGTAATGGCCATGAGATCATTTGATTTATATTAGTTTGGATATATTTTTGAGTGGCTAATTCATCTGAGTATTGATATCAATTCAGCCAGCAGCCTATTTTTCCTTGAAAGAGGAGTCATCAAGTGAAGTTTGCCACCATTAATAATAACTATATTATTCCTTTAATTTGCTGTTTTCTTCTACCATTTTAAGAAGCTTATTTTCTGCAGATGTGCTAATGTACTTAGCTTGGGCTTGCATCCATAGATTTTAAATGTCTTACCTGTGTACTAAAGGGGAGTCTGTCTCATATGGCCTTTTTTTTGAGTAAGTTCATAGCTACCAGAATAACTTCAGCTTTAAAAAAAAAATCTCTCTGATTAAGAAAACTAATTTTTATCTTATGAGGAATTAAATATTTAAAGTCATAAAAAAGTAGGGAAACATTGATTGGGAAGGACCTGCAGAGATCATCACATTGAACCCCCATCCTCAGAGCTGTTTCAATCAGATTTTGCTGATGTGCCCAATTGAGTCCTGAGCACCTCCAAGGGTGGAGATTCCACAGCCTCTCTGGGCAACCTCTTCCAATGCTGAGCATCCTCAAAGAGAAATGTTGGATTTAAATACGTAGTCAGAATTTCCCGTGTTCCAGCCTGCATCCATTACCTCTTGTACTAGTTGCTATCATCAGATTATGTGCATAAAGTGTTGAAATAAATTGTGTCAATAATTTCTAATGACATTTTTTTCTGTTGTAAAGTGAAATCCTTTTGTGTATTATGGCAACCACTAATGGTTGTTTTAGTTTGCTTCAGTTTCACAATATTCATTACCACAGAGAAAATATTCTGAATTTAAGTCAGTTCAACAACCTTGTCACTAAAATCCTTATGAATTTAATGAGAGTGTGAGGAAAAAAAAAGGTAGAATGCTGACTAATAATAGTTTTCTCAATCAAGGGTCTCTCTTTTGTGTAGGAATATAGGATCTCAAAGACAGTTATATCTCAATGTCTTTGCTTCTCCAGGTAGATGGATTCCCTATGAAACAGATCAACTTGTGTGCAGCTGGAAGCTGCAGAGGGGCAGGCAAGGGAGAACTACTGAAATCTTTGGTTCACAGGAAGGTTCACATTCGACTTTTGGTCAATTAATCTCTCTAGGTTTTTTCCTCCTTTTCATCTATTTTAGATTGCTCTCTGGAGGACAGCCTCACAATATGAAGAACAGACATTACATACTGAACAGGGGAGAGAAAAGCGATAAGTGTCAACTACAGATATAAATTTGATGAATGATCATATCAGAAATGATATGAAATGACAGCATTTCTTCACCGATATGTGACTATCTTTTCAAGGCTGTACTGATGCGCAAATCTATTTCCTTTATGTAACACTTGGAAAAATTGCCTATAAGTAGTTCTCAGAGCAGAGAATAAAGTTAGATCTCCCCATGTCAGGTTAATGCCCTCACAGCTGAACGATGGAGTCATGAGCCATCTTTTTTCCTTCTTTTGGTCCAGAGAAAAAAAGATCATGACTGATTTTATTTAGGTAGTGCTATACCTGCCCATAAAACAGTGGTAAATAATCCTCATTTAGAGGTAGCTGAGGGGCTTACAATTCATAGATTATATGGATTTGAACCCATTTGGTTAAAGAATCTGGTTCAACCCTATGAGAAACATTTTCTAATCAGCAGCTCCTACGGACAAGGGGGTGCTGTTCCTGGGGGAGGTGAAGTAAAAGCAGCCATATATTGCTGTGTTTCTCGGTGGTACTTATTAAAAGTTAATTGATGAACCTCCAAAGACTTCAGAAATATGGTCTTCAATTGCAGTCCTTAATGTTAATCCTAAATATTAAATGTTAATTAAACACTGAATTATTCCCTCCTGAAAAGATAGAATCAGCTTGAGGAATGCACAGAAGCAAATGCCTGTGCACCAGGGGAAATTGTCTGATGAAAAGACAGCATTTCTTCTTAAATTCTACCTAATTCCTTTGCTACATGCATATTTTCTTATGTAGATTATGGGATGGCCAGTTGATGTTCCAGGACAGTATAGATAGGAATAATGGCAGCTATAGTCTAACTGCTTTGTCAAATCCTAAAGTAATTCAGTTTTCTTCTTGTATGGGCTCTTCCTGCCTTACAGTATCTCCATATGACAGACCACAATGTGGTATTGATGATAAAGTCTTGTTAGCTTTGGTCCAGGCAGCAGGCGAAGCAAAATGCAACTCGAATATCACTATCTGATTCTTGGAAGTTTAACATTTCCTTGGGTAACTCTATGCTCCACTGAGAGTTATGCTGTGGACCCACCCTGACAGAAGCCTAAGAAAAAGTACTGTATGCGTACAGTCTGCAGTGGAAAGAAAATTTCTATTCCACAGAACCAGCTTCAGAGCATTAGGGTGACAAACGGGTTGAATAATTCTGTTGCAAGTGTATTGAGGAGATGAGACCTACAGCAGATTGACTGAAGGTCTCATGAAGGGTTAGGTAGTCAAACAAAACAATGTAGAATGATAGCCACATATTCTGAGACATTTAGTCTCATTTGCACTGAGTTTACTTTAAAAAAGGGATTGCAGGAGCTCAAGTTCTTGACAGGCAATCAATTGTTTGTTTCATGTTTGTAGCTAATAGATACAACATAATCCTTCTTGAGAATGAGATTCTTCATTCTGCGTGCTTAACTAAGATTGATTGCATGATGACGCAGGAAAATGTCAGCATATGTGGTTCCATCTGGGTATTTCACTCATATTTTCTTATGTGGGTATGTGGCAACTATATTTAATTTTTAAGTGATGCAAGTGGTAAATTGTACTGCTGAAAAGATCACAGTCATGGACAGAATCTTTATTGTCTCCTGTGATCTTTTTTGTCCTAAAATTGTGTTCCTATCACTGATTTAAAAATAGATATACTGCAGGTAGCTGTTAAAAAATAAGTAAAACGGTGCATGGTTTAGGGCACTAGAGGTGACAGAGAGTTATGAGCTGGAGAAAAGAATGAAAAGTAGACTTCTGTCACTGGCTGTTGACTTGGTCATAGAGAACAGAATACCCTTCAGCTGTAGGACTACTTAACTGCTTTAGAAACTATTTTGCTGAGCAAAGAAATTACTGAGCTAGCCAGTTCCCCTAACTTCTTCAGCATTTGAAAGGAAAAAAAGAGTATTTTTGTCTGCAAGTATCTGTGTACTAGTGGTTACAGAGGTTTTATGACTGCATAAAACTCATAAAAGTCTGATCTGTACTGTTTTTTTCTCACTTACCTGACAGAGTTGAGAAGACTTTGGATGGCAGGATGTTGTCTTCAGCACTTGCAATTACAAGCTGGTGACATTAGATCATTGGCAAAAGCAGTAGAGAGGTCATCGCTGGTCAATGCAGAGTCACTGCCATAACACTAAATATGGGTGGATGCTCCCAAGTGCCATTTCATCACTGGTGGACTGTTTCATTGCTCAAGAAGTGCCTTCATCTGTTCTGATCCTTTCCTCATCTGTTACTTAGCCAGGGAGAGATGAGGAAAATTACACAAATCATTGCAACACTTAAGGGAATCTAGACCTTTTCAGCATAGTAAACCACACCTAGTCCTGTACACGCTGGCTGAGAAAACAACACTGCATCAGAAGAATTAGGTACACTGATAATGTTTTCAACCATTAAGACTCTAGAGTCTACTTTCAAACAATGGCATAGCTGGGTCTTGACTGAGAAAGGTGTTGTCAATAGGACATGTCCACCTGACACTAGATCAGTTTCTAGCTATTCTGTTGGGTGACTAAATTAGCATAGCACTGCTGTGGTACAGACCTTTGTTAGCAGGAGAAAACCAGAAGATCGCACTGCTTGCTTTCAGCAGTGATTCTTCCTGATTCATGCTGGAAGGTGACTCTCTTGACATTCCTGAGTGACAGCAGAAGGAGCACAGGCATATTTTACTGTGCTTTGGCAGGAAACAGATGGAGGCAGGATTTTCAGTCTCAAGTCACTAGACATATCCCCCAGGCAGCTTCCAAACTACTGTAATGTTCTTGAATGCTAATACTTGCATTTTGACCTTTGTTGGCAAGCACGAGCAGCAGACATATCCATCCTGTGACTCCACATCTGAAGAGGCTATGTTCCTCACGAAGAAGGAATAGCCTTTAGCCTGAACCAGTATTGACTGAATCTGTGTTAGGATCCCAGAATGGCAAGCACAAGCAGCAGACATGTCCATCCTGTGACTCCACATCTGAAGAGGCTGATACATTCCTCACGAAGAAGGAATAGCCTTTAGCCTGAACCAGTATTGACTGAATCTGTGTTAAGATCCCAGAATCTGAAACTTAGGGCATTGTAGGTCTAAAAGCAATATTATTTGTCACTTGTTATAATGAAATAACTAGGTTAGTAATCCAGCTATCGAACAGCAACTTAGACCGGAAGGGAGATCAATAAAAAACATAAAAATTACCAAGCCTTGCCAAAAAAGTAATATCTCTTGCAGCTGACCTGACCAATGCAGAATGTTGTCCTCCTATTAAGGTCGATACTTGTGTTAACTTCTAAATGTAATTTAATGATATTAAAACAGAGAACACCCTTTGGGCATGAACCTCTGCAGAGCACTAATAGCTTAGAAAAAAGCCTGGATAATATCTCTCTAAAATAATAGCTAAGGGACAAAGTCTCAGTGACTCTTTTAAAAGCAATATGATACATTAACAGAAAATATTACGTATTTTCACACTGCATACCAGTGAAGTTAAGGTAAACTTAAAAAAAGTAAAAAGAGGACCCTAACACAGGGTGGGCAAAATACAGAGGTTACATTTTCAAGCATTGTCCCAGTTGTTTAATAAGAGCTGTGATTTCAGAGTTTAATCAGTTATATTAGAAATGTGCCCCATGTAAATCTCAAAGGTGAGAGAACAGATTCAATGAAAGACGTTTCCTTTTGCCATCTGCACTGATAAAATTAATAATGCCTCTATAGTGTAAGTGGCAAGGAATTGTCTTTCATCCCTTGAACAGTTCAAGCAGGTTTATGAAGCCAAATGAATGTTCAGACTGCATAAATGCAATTTTCCTTGTCCATATAGCATTACTACTTAATTTAAAAAATAAAAATCGGACGATTTTAAAGACATCTTTACTTTTTCTCGTTGGTATTAGTACTTACCTGTACAATTAGTAGAGGCTGCTTTACATCCTGGTATAACTACTTTGATCAAGAATGTGATTTTTACTGATATAGTTTGACAGTAACTACGAACAGCTGTTAATTCCTATTAGAAATCGAATTAGGTGCTAATGTGGCTTATTCCCCTTGCATTAACTACAGCTATCAGTTCTGGTTTCAGTGTATTGGAAGACTATTAGAAAATGCATTTTTTTGTAAAAATTGTTCAACTCAAGTATAAGAGCACACTTGAATATTCTTTTTTCTTTCCTTACTAAGCAATATTGAAAACTATTTTTTTCTTCCTGATCTTGGAGATGCAGCATTTTCCTTTTAAGTATGAAGATCCTTCTTCTCTTTCACTAAAGGCAGAAGTGTTTGTGACTACGAGAGTTGGCATGTTCATTATTTTACTTTTTAAACCATTCTTTAAACACTATATATATATTTACATTACTTATATATAAATATATATAGAAGTGCACAAAAAGCACAATTATGTACCACATTCCCACTGCCAAGATAGTACCAGAAAAGGCAGTCTTGGAAAATAAAAGGAATCATTAGAACCTCTAAAAAAATCCACCCATCAAAAATTTATCTTTAAAATTTAGCAACTAATTTATATGATGTGTATCAGGAAAGTGAGACAGAAAAAAAATCAGGGAATGGAAATGGGCTTAGTAGTATAGGAGGGTTTGATGAGCTGTGAAGTTATTTTGATTAGGAAATTTTAAATACATAGTACCATATACATCAGAGGTCTGGGCAAGTGAAGGACTGGAAACGCAAGAACAGTAATTCAAATGGCAAGGTATGAGGAAGTAGCTGAGGTATTAAGTGTCAATGACATTTTGGCAGCTAAGTTCATGATCAAATTGCTTGACACGTTGTTAAGGATTGTCAGTGTTCAGTGCTTGGGGTTTTTTCCAGTCTAAAACCCACCCATTTCCTTTCCACTTGATTATTGCAGCTCGTGCCCTTTCCTGCTTTCATTTCTTCTCTGCCACAGAGAATGAGGAAGGAAGCATGGAGCTGAATAATGGAAGACTTCAGTATTCAGGGAATTACGTGGTCTTTTTTGAGGAAACTCACATGAAAGGGCTGACGGTAAAAAGTAAAGGTCCTTACACTAGGTTGCTCCCTGATCACTTATTATTGACAACAGCAACATCTTTGCAATGGGGACCCTGGCATTCTTCCAGAAGCTTTTAAGCCCTGACTTCTCAGGAGGAAAGCTCAGCCGTTTGCAGAAAGGCCCTAGACCTTTCTTCCCTTTGCTCTGTGCCTCAAGTGTTTCAAAGCTTTATGAATATAGATTTTATATATATATCCTGTAGATCTAAGTAAATATAGATCCTTTACTTTTTAGTAATGAAAATTGTAGATGGTATTAGAGATAGAGGTACTCTGCATATGAAATATGTATCTACATTGCTTAACCAATGGCATTTATCTAATTTTAAGAGAGAATACAATGGCTGGAAATGTAATATCAGAATTGTTGACTTTTAAACACAACGATTTTTCTAATTTTCCAGCCATAGCTGGATAAACACTCTCAAGGTCTCTGGAGCAGGAAGGCCAGGAACCCCAGTGTTGGGATCCTTTTGTGCTTCCACAGTGAAGGCTGTCAAAGTGTTGCTGCTTTTTGCCTGGGGAAAGACCTTTCTGGTTTTCCTCTCCTGCTTCTACTTTGGCATCCCACTAGGATTTGATTTTTAACCCAATTCTTACCAGAAGGTAGCTCATGACTGCCTATAGCTTCTGACTATTGTCTTTCAAAAATTATTGTAAGACTTTGGGCATGATCTGTTAAAATCATAGACGTTGCATATACATATGCCTGTGCACTTGCTCACTGAAAAAAAAAAAGTGTGGAAAATTCATTCACAAATAAAGCTTATCTTTTGTGTTTAGAGAATCAGAATTCAGCAATGTCAGAAAAATGCTGAGAGAAAATATGATCTTTAATAGCTCTTTTGACAACTGCATTGTGAAAGAATTCACTTTCATCCTTATAAACAAACATTAAATGTATGCTTATGACACGAGGAAATGACAGAATAAAGTCAGCTTCTATAAATGAGAAATGTGTTTCAGCTACAGGCAAAACTGAAAGAAAACTTTAATCAATGTAATCATGAGGAATTTGACAGAGGGTAATTATAAAGAAGTAGAAAGATGTCAGGGCTCATCTTCATATTTTTGTTGCTTCAGATTTGGTATGAAGCAGAAGACTGCACGATAAATTAGAACAGTATCTTAGGGGCTGCTCCTAATACAGTATATTTATATTGTAGCATTAGATAGCATTTAGTTTCTCATGCTTATGAAATCCAAAGAACCTCATTTCTATAGCAGGATTTAGATGTATTAGTCATAATAACTGCAAACTAAATCCAGAGTTGGGCATCTGAGTAAAGAATAACCTGTTTTTGAGATATACTAAATGCCACCAAAATTCCTTCTCTTTTAAAAAGTAGCGAAGGTTGCTTCACAAATATGAAATGAGTCATTTATGTTTAATGTTTAAGCATGGATGATACTGTACCAGATCACCTACAGCTAATTTCATGACCCTTTTCTGCCCCCATCAGTGTAAAACAGTGCTAAATCAATAGAGTCACACTAGGGTAAGTGAGGTCAGTATTAGGATTGATTCAGACTCCAGCGCTAGAGGGAAAATCACTGTGCTGTTTAATAATCAATCTGGGACAGGGTCAAATGTATGCCTTACTTGGTGTCAGGTTTTACTGCATCTGTTTTTCATAACCTACAGCTCTGCTTCACATAATGGGACCTTCTGCATCTCTTCCCTGAAGTGGCAGCAAAGCCCAGACACAGATACAAGGTGCTCATCACTCCAGGGCCTGAGCACAGTAAGACACATGAAGAAAGCAGTTTTCACAGGAAAGGCAAGAAAAAGCCCCAAAAAAGTGCTATGGTCTCCTTTGGGCTGTGCATAAAGTGGGTGTAGTTTGAGGAGTGAGGGACCATTGGCTGAACTTCTCCAATTTAATTGCTATCAGCATCAAGTGTGTTGCTGAAGGACACCGTGATTGTGTAGCTCAGGAGGTCCGAGAAGATGAAGCACCTAGAAATTAATGCGACTGTTTGTAGAGTGAGGCATCGCTAAGCTAAGCAAGAGTGACAGGAATTGAACCTTGAAAATAGCCCAAGAGTAAGGCAAGCCAATTTTATAAAAATGTGTGTAGGTGTTGCATGGGAGAATATGAATATTTTGGTGAAGTGTGGTCATTAGTAGCTTGAGATCTTGGAATAAGGATGTTTATGGGTAAATGAAGGTTAATTGTTTTGGTGAGTATTTGAATACTGTTGTAGTGAGCCCAAGGTAAGACATTACTTAATTTTTAATTTTTTTTAAAGTAATTTGTTTTGATTTAAAAATGCCCTCTAAATTATGCCAAGCCTATTTGCACCATCTCTTAGTTTCTTTAAAAGTCATCTTAAAAGCACTGCTACATTACAATTACGTTGTAGGAAACTCACACAGATCCAAGACAGGGCTTATGAACCTTATAAAAATTTGGTCACACATTCAAAATCCTCCCTGACAACTATGCCTGATGCATCGTTCCTGCCCAAAGCAACCTGAATTTTTTGCAGTGTTAGAGTTTCAACAGGTGAGGAGAGCAGCCTCAAGCCTTTGGCCAAGGGGTAAGACCACTTTCCATGCAGACAGATGTGCACTAAAACCCTCTTTAAGGCAACTGAATCTGGATGTCCTGGTTCTGGATTTAAAGATGTGCACTAGCTACTAAATTATTTTATTAAAATGCTGTTTGCTTCTCCATTGTGCATTAGAAGAACAGAATTACCTCTTCATTTTCCATTTTCTTTAATTAAATGTTGTGCTGGTACTTTCTTGTCTTGCAGGTAACACAGATGGGGTTACACTCAGCAAAGTGCTAAAGCCCAGAAACAGGCTTGGATTTATTATAGACATTTCACTGTTTCCCTTGTTAATGGAGCACTGGCATCAGTGGATTATTTTCTAAATCACCCCATCCATCATTTGTCCCGAGTTCATCATTTTTCTCTGACAGCTCAGAACTGCAGAGAAAACAATAAGGACTGGAGTTAACCCTGGTGTGTTTCCACACCTTATAAATATCACAATCTATTTATACAAACCAGACAAACACTCACCAAATAATTCAAGAATTGATTATGAAAAAAATCATCAAATAAAAAGGTGTAAAATAATAGTTTCTAGAAAGCAGGGATTTTCTGTTTTGACTATTAAAGAAGGTCAGTGATGGCTCAGAAAATTCTGATTAATCCTTCCTTGTCTCCATCTGTCAGTGCTGAACATTTTTCTACTGCACCTTTACTGGTAGTTCCTTTAATTAATTGAAAGACAATTCCGGGAAAGAACTTGTGTCACTATTTTTACAGCTATTTATCCTGATGTTTCTTGTTGCTGGTTTCAGGTAGTGCTTTTATGCCATCCATTAATAAGTTAAATAACACTTTCTTCCAGAAACAGAGCTTCAGTGTTTCTTCTGAAAACTCATCTCTTTCTCAGATGAGCTCCTGAGCCATAATAATCCTTCTAACCTCTTGCTATATATTTTTGGTATAACTTCCTTGAGCAGAAAAGTACAGATTTTTTATATCATTTTTACTGACAGAAGAATTGCAAATTGAATATCTTTTAGAGAGTAGAAAAATGGCTTAGTGATGCTAGCTTCTACTGTCTGTCCATTTAATCTGGGGTTGAAGATCAAAAATCTTTGTGTCTACTCCAGAACCCAAGGTTATAAACTCCCTTAATGTTGGAAAGAGGATTCCTCAAAAGCACTCAGTTTGGCTGAATTGTGGTAGGACCCCAGGGAGAGCAAAGCTCAGCAAATATCAAAGTCCTAATCTTCAAAGGCTTTCTGGATCGGCAATAACATTCCAGAAATATAATTTGCTATGATGGATGTAATTTTAAGATTCACCTCCACATTTCAGTCTCTGAAAAGGCTGAGAAATTTCCTTTTGCCTTGAAAAATTAAGAAAAGCAATATAATCCATAGCACCAGTAGGTGAACTATTAGAAAGCATCACAATGTGGTATTTTAGAAACTTTTCTTCAGTTTATGTGTTCTTTTTAACATATATCTAAGTAGCTAATTTACCTGAGGCGGGGTGATTATGCCACAGTCCCAGGAAGGAGAATGCTTGAGGATAATCTGGAATCTTCACACAACTGATATTTTGACTTAGGCAAAGAATTTGTATCCTGTTTAGAACTGGGATTTCTGCTGTGCTATTGCAACTCAGTTTTAATAGCACATTAGTAACCTGGAAACAGGTACATAACATAAGTACCAGGTACAAGAACAAAAAAAAATCTCAATTACAAGAAAATTTATGTGAAAAATAATAAAAAAGACTAAATACTTGGAAAAGAATGGTGACAGAATATCTTAAAAAGAGGCAGAGTAGAACATAGCATCACAACTAGCTCAAGAGTGATTGGCACAAATTCACTTTCATTTGAAGCACCTTCTGGCTCATCGGCTTGCATAGGTTCATTGGCCCCACACTGAACCAGGGCTCTGTAAGATCCATTTTCATTCAGGACACCACAGGCAACATCACATGTATGTCGAAGCATTGTCACAGCTGACAGACAGTGATAAATATTGAATTTTAAAAGCTTACTAATTTTGCAGACAGTCTTGCATTGTGCCTATTTGGCTTGCATTTCTGTGCTGCCATACAACAAGTGGCAGCACAATTAATCATGAGCATCACAGGGTAATGTGTTATGACAGAGAGCCATGTGTGCTCATTAAAGACAGCTTCCCCTTTATCCCTTTGTATTATGTTCCTCCCTAGGTGATTCTCGTGAAGGAAGTGGATTATACAATGCTATGAAGTGCTTCCAGGATTACTCGAAGATGAGGGCTCGTGGGTGGTGGTTCAGGGAGTTTTAGACCATCTATCCTGCTTAGCTTGCAGGCGATGGAGGAGCCAGAGTTGTTGTACACTGCCACGCAAAATGAGGACTGAAAAACCCAAGCAGTTGTGATGATCAAGGCTGTGTCAGTACAGGTCCTGCTACTGCCAAGTGGACAGCCTGTGGTGGCTCCTTCAAGTGGAAGATGGACCAGACCACCTCCGTTTGCCTGCCACCTGCCAGAGGGGTTCGATTAGCAGATGATGTGTGGGAAGTGCACAATGAATAACTCATTTCCCAAATGATTACCCTTCTGATCAGCCACTGCAATGATCAAAGCCATTGATTAGATGCCTTTTCTGTCCTCCCTGACCAAGTTTTGTGGCAGTTTTTTCTTGCTGGCATTGCATTACTGCAATTTAAGGCTAACACAAAGATTTTAGCTTGTGCTTTTTTTCCTTACAACCTCTATGGCATAGCTGGGCTCATGCACTGATCCCCTTTAGCTATCTAATTGCTGACCTCATTTGCTAATTAGGCTAAATATATGTTAGGCATAAACTGTAGCAATCTAACCACTCACCTCAAGCATTGCAGTACCAACAGTCAAAAGAAAACAATTCAGCCTTCTACAGAAATGTATTTTTGCAAGCTTCTTCATATTAAAGTGTGAATGGTTAAGTAACGAAGGCTAATGCCAATAAGACTAGATCTGTGGTGCAGTTTTATTACGTAAGGAGGCAATAGCATGGACTATTTCTAGCGATCTATTTCCTAAGTTCAACAAAATGCAGAGGTATCCAAAAGAATGCACTGTTGGGTTTTTTTTAAATTTACATCTATTTGGTAGCATCTTTTCTCTAAAGAACTCAAATTGCAGCCTGAAAGGTAAAGTAAAGCCAGCAATAAATTCAATTTTTTCTAACCTTGTAAGGGACTAAACTGAGGCAGAGACAATAAATAATGCTGTCCAAGCTCCACTTTATATCAAGGTGTTACAGAGAAGCTACAGGTTTCTGACTTGTGATTCCATATTTGTGATCCCTGGAAAATTTTAGAATATTGTTAAAAATATCTCATCATTTGTGTTTACTCTAAGAAATTCTTATGTTAATAACATATGAATAAACGTATTTAAGGGGAAGCTTAAAATGATATACCTACAGTGGAACCACTTAAAATATGTACTGTTCTGTAAGAATTCATTTTTTAAACAATAGTCTCACTATTGGAAAAATCCATCAGGAGGAGGAGGAGATTTCAAATTAGCAGACATTTAAAAACTGGCTTTTTGCACCTTATTATCCTGTGCTTTGTGTGATACATGACGGAGCTCTCTGTTCGCCTTTCTCACATCTTACTGTTTGTTCTTTCACTACTAGCCCACCTCCTCGCAGCCTATTCTAGCATTCAAAATGCTTGACAAAGGAGCTTCAAACAGACACGATAAACAACAGAAAAATTCACATCAAGCTGACAGACCCACATAAAATGTCCTTTGCTTGTTAATCTGCCCTTTCAAAAATACACCTTCCACTAGTTTGAGACCTACCATGAGTAGTACCCAACCTTTTTCCAGTAAGCAGAGGACAACACATCACATTCTGCTGGGCCATCTGGGCAAACCTCCTCCTACCAGACCACCCTCCTCTTGCTTGCCTGGCCTTTGGATATTGAAATTCTTGAGATTTTGACAGGATCTGCAGTAAAATGCATTTGCAGGTGATTTTGAGAGCTCAAAGCATCATTATTAGTTGTAATTTTCCTTAGGTGGGTGGAACGCTGTGAGGTTTTCTCCCTTTTAAAGCCTGCATGAGTACTGAAGGTGAGGATTAAAAACAAAGAAGGAAATATTTCAATACTGATGGGAATGGGTTCTCTTTCATTTGCTGTAAAGGTTTGGTCAGACATGTTATTCTGGAGCTGGTAATTATCAGGATAGTAAATATTCAGTTGCCATCATATAGCCTTTTTTTTCTCCTCGTAGAGATGGTACAACCACGTCATGGAAGTGTGTGATTCTCTGGCTAGCCCTTGACACCAATGCTGCTTGTATAGTACAAAAAGACAGAAATGTGAAGATGCTCTTGAAATGCTCAAAGCAGATTTATGAATATTTATAGTCAAATAAACAGGTAGATCCCTGAAGTCAGAGGCAGCTCTTAAGTTGGGAACAGTGAGCTCCATCCCCTGCTGGACATTACAAACATCACTAAATCTTTGTGTCTGTGCTGACCTTCAAGGGTGGCGTAACACAACAGAAATAACCACAAACTTTGTGCATATTTGTTATAATGTGTAATGAGTTGCAATACCTAACAATTTCTTACAGAAAAAAATACGGATTAATGACTTCTTGTTGTTATTTTTGTTTGTGGTTTTTTTTTTTTAACTTTCCAGTGTATCACAACCAAATATTCTGTCTTGTTAATATTACCTTACTAATAAGTAAATACTGGCTTTTTTTTCCCTAAGATGTCATTCCTTTAGTCCTCCATTGCTTCATCTGTGCATACATGCACACATACAAATACACACAACTCTACTACCAAATTTTCTGTTGAGAGTCCCATCAGCTGATAAACAAAGCCACCACTGTCTGAGGTTATTAGGATAAGTTTCTGCATGTTATTGCATCAGAAAAATCTATTGTTTAAAAGAAAAAATAAAATATCAATATTTTTAGTGTTTTAATATCAGTGTTGCATATGTTTTCATTTTCTACCAATAATTTTAACTACCAGCACCAGTATATTAGTGTGTTTTGGCATAGAAATAGCAGAAACATGCAAACCCACAGACAGAGGGAAATCACATAAGTCTTCCATTTCTCATACCCCACTGTAATGAAGCACCATCACAAGAGTAATAGGAAGGGATACAATCAGAAAGGAGAAACTATTATAGGAAAACAAGTATTTAGGCCTAAAAAAATGTTACGTATGTGTTTTCCTACCTACGTTTGCTTGTGCTACATGAGATGGAAATGTTTGCAAATTCAGGGTCATAGAATAAAAATAACTTACGCTCTTTCAACAGCTGAAAAAAAATGATGAATATCTGATTAACTAAACCCAAAAAATTAAATGAAATGTGTCTTGGCAATAAATAGCACATCTGTATTTGCAGATGTGAGTGGAAGAGAAAGAAGGAACGTCTCAGTAACATCTTTCTCCTTGTTTGTGGTATAGCTCCCCAGCACATTATTGAAGAATCACAGAAAAGATGAGCAGTGGGATAGGAGGAAATTATTAGGCTATGGTAATGATGAAAAAGGTAAACAACAGTGAACACAGAGACAAAGCAATAGGCTTTAATCTGCACTGACTGTAAAATAAAGTTACTTTTTCTTTTTTTAAATTGAAGTTTTAAATTTTTTTTCCAGTTTATAGCTGAAAAAAATTTGACATATTTTCATCCTGTGTGTGAGGAACAGAAGCCACTGCCATTTACCACCTGTTCTGCCTGGATGCTTCGCTGTGGGAACAAGTGCCAGGTTGCAGAGGACTCGGGCCAGAACCTTCACAGGGGTGTCCTATGCTCCTAATATTTTATCATAATTTATTTTTAACAGCTGGCCACACTACACTTGAAAATCTTCCTTATTAAAACTGTATCTTTGCAAAATAGGTGCTTTCTGCAGGAGGGCTAGGTGAGGGAATATTCTTTAAATTTTTAGACAGTGTTTTAGTAGAAGTCAGTGTGAAGCAGGCACTTTGGCTGGTAAGAAAAACCACACTGACAGGAAAATTACCAATACATATGTACTGCCTGGTATATATGAATCATCACACATCACTGATGGTTTTAGAGTAACATCTACAGTTTCTAATGGCGCAGAAGAGATAGAGATACTGGCAGCACCTATCCCAATACTCCAAAAATGTGATTGTTTCCAGGGAATTACTGACCAGGAGTTATCCCTCCTTTTCTGCTGCCCGTTTTTAGCAGCTTCCAGCAGCTTTTCTGCCAAAGAGCAGCTCTGCGCTAATTAATATATTACAGGCTATTGTCCACCCTATCTAGAAGAAAAAGCTCATTAGCACGCTACCTTCATCACGGGGACATTTTTACCCCTGGGTATTTAAAGCTGGCACAACTAAGGAAAAAAAAGTTCTTTTAGCTTGAGAAAATAGTTATAGACCTTTGTGTTAACCTAGGTACGCATTGCCAAGTATTTTTTTTTCTTCTCCTTTACTTACTGTTTTCTCATGACATTTTTGAAGACTGAGGTTATAGCTTGGGAAAACTCAATTAGTTTGTGTGTGTACCTAAAAATAGAACTATCCTGCTGAATCAATGCAGCATATTGAGAACTAACACTTAAATAGCAAAATGGTGCTGTTGGGACAATGTGTGAGCTAGAAGCCTCTGAAGGACGGTTTGCTATCCCAGAACAGGTTGTACGAAACTATTTGACACCAATTAGTGGAGAAGACCTTTAAAACCTTTTATTTCTGTATGTTTGATACAGCAGTAGCAGACCAATGCATTGCTGCACCATGGTTGACCCTGCACCATTTGAAGCCACAGTAGAGGGTAACTACAAAATGAGGTAACTACAGACTTTACTATAAATGTGGAAGAATTACTGACATTCCTTAGCAAAAAAAAAATAATAAAAAATTACCTCCATCTGCAAGATGTTGATGCCTCAAAGCATCCACATAAGACTTTGAATTCTTGACTCTTTAACGCATGGCTTTGAAATTAATGATAAAAGCCCTTACCCTGCAAAATGCTCTGCAAAACCCATGCTGATAATTAGTGACATGATAAGAAACCAGACTACACTTCCAGTAGTAAAGGAGAGGATCATTTTGCTTGATTATAGCATTCCAGTTTGAACAGGGTAACAAATGGAGTTGGCTGAAAAAAAGCAGCCTCAGCTGAGAAATTGTCAGCAAAATTATTATGCCTGACAGCTTCACCAGCAGCACCTGAACAGGATTATTGGTGTAACATGTGTTTGGCTCTCTTCTTTAGCCTGATGTGTTAGGTTTGTTAAGCCTCTCTTGCAAAGACAGAATGGCTTTTGGCTTCAACTGAGGACAGAGGGCCATTTAGTACCCAGAACTGTGTAGACTTTGTGGGTTTCCCAGCTGCCTTCAGAGGTGACAGAATTATCTGAACTCAGGCATGAAAGGGAGGAATGCTTTTGCAGACTGGAGGAAAGCAAGCTCTGCTGTCTTAGAAATGCTTCATTCTGGCATGCAATTTAGCTTTTCACATAAAAAGAAAAATCAGGTCTACAGATCAGGGTGGCAAATACTGAGACCCATCCTGTGACCCCACCTACAGGGCTACAGGTGACTCCAGGGGACACAGCCACTGTCAGAGCTGGCAGCTGAGATAAGGCAATGGCTGTAAAATGCTTTCTGGATGAATATCAAGGATCTTGTTCCTTCATGGGTTGTGGTTTTTTTGTTGGCCCAACCATTAACTATGGCATTCATGCAGCAAGTGCAGCCTATATCCCCTTCAGACTTAATGAAGATATTTTTTTTAAAAATCTCTTCCAGGATATAATGTACTTGGAGACAAAATTGACCTCAGAGAGTTTTGATAATGAGGATTTTATCATGGAAAAATCCTAGAAGTTATCAGGCTACTGTTGTGCTGCGTACTTGCTGCCATCTCAGCTTCTAACCTCCAGCCAGTGGATTATTATATATTGGAGCTGAAGTCACATATAAAGATATATGGTTCATGAAGTTCTTCAAGATTGATGATGCTATCCAACTATCTAATATCATGTCCTTTATTGCTCAGGAGGCTTTCTTGGATGGCTATAGCTATAGGTAACAAGACATTAAAGAGGAAATAGGTATTCATTTATTTTGCATAACTACTCAGTACACAGCTTTTCTGCATCAATATGCTGCGCTTCAGCTCTCAGTTCAATCTCTATTTAAAAGAAAGCTTTAACAGGAAACTTAGGTGAGTTATTAACATAAATTGTTTATAGCAATTTTACCTTTGACTTGGTAGGCTGCTTTGCAGACCTTGAGCTTGACTGAAAGACCGATATAGCAGTTTCTTAACAGGCTCTTCACAGCACATAACCTACACCAATTACTTTAGCCATTAAAGACCAGTGCTTTTATGAGGTAAGAGTAAAGGTTACTTGTGTAAAGTAAATAGACAAGTTAAAAATATATGTTTTTATTAGCTGCTGTTCAGAGACCACAGAATTGATTGATCTGTGAGCTTTTCGCATCTTCCTTTTTGCAGGAAATAGAAGTCTTTAGATGCTATTACAATTTCTAAAACATTTCACTTATTTTATCTATTGATTCAGCTCTGAAGTTTATAACTACAATAAAAGTTCTTTTTTTTTAGTCCTCTTTATGCAGGAGAATACAAATTTACTTAAATGTCAATTTACTTTTCCTGTTTTTGACAAAGATTTTTAAGTTTGAAAGCAGATTGGAACATTTTCAGAGGCAGCAGAGGAATGCTCACTGATGAAAAGATAAGCAGAGGCTTCTGTTTCACCTAGATGCTTTGTCAGGAGTTTAAAGTACTGAGGTCTGGCAGAAGGGCACTCAAAAAGAGGAGAGAATACAACACAGAGCCAGCAAAAGCTTAATTTTCAGAGACGTCTGCATGGGAGGATAAACTGAATGGAGAGTTGGGAATAGGTTATTTGCATGACGATTTTATTTCATATCAATATACCTGAGTATTTCAACCCATGTGTTTCATTGCCCATGTGTTCAACAGGAAACCCCCCTTCAGTGTTTTAAAGGTCTCTTCAGAAAAGCATTCACAGATAATTTTGTACATTCCTCAAGTGCTTTTGAGAGCATTACTTTCTGCTCCTGCAACCCCAAGGTGGCATAGCAGGAGAATTTCGACACAGAGAGCAGATCATGCAGTTTAATGACTTTCTGGAGGCTTAACATGCCAGAGACCTGGACCTGCACTCCCAGAGCGCTTTCCGGAAAAGAATAAGAACTTGCCCTGGATATTTTCTTTGGTCTATGAATAGCACATTGTGCATAAGCCATCTTTTGTTCTCCAGCTCAGAGTCAGGAGTAACAACATTATAAGTTATTTGATAATATGTAGCATGTAGAGTTAGACATGCCACATGCATAATGCTGATTTTTACCGTAAAAAAAATTTGGAGGTACATAACTTGAAAAGCATCAGAAATGCTTTAGAATTAATGGAAATGTCTACTTTTTCTAGTCGCAAGATACACAGAGATACAGATATAAACTAATCAAATTTTCTGTAAAATAGAGCTTTTTGGTTGGTGGCTTTAGTAAGGAAAAAAATAGAGCTTGTAGGAAATAAAGCAAGCTAACAGGAGCTGTTGAATCTACCCTAAAATCATCGTATACCTGACCACTTCCAACTCAAAAAAACAGTGTGTATAATTACATTTGAAAATTCATCATTTGGATTTTAATTCTTTGTATATTTGAGGTTTATTTTCTTATAAACACAATGAAGTTCTGTCTGAAGTACTCATTGATTCCCAATCTTGCATCAAAATCTGCTGTGAGACATCTTACTGAATCCTGCAACAGTATTGGAAACAATGACAATTTAAATATGATATGGGATTTTTTATTTGATCTGAATAATTTTGGTCTTATTAATAATTCAATAATAGTGAATCACTGAATCATTAAGGTAGGAAAAGACCTCTAAGATCATCAGGTCTAACCTGAACCCAACACCACCATGCCCACTAAACCATGATCTGAAGTGCCACATCCACACATTTGTTGAACACCTCCAGGGATGGTGACTCCACCACCTCCCTGGGCAACCTGTTATTAATCAGTGATTTTTACAGCTACAAATCAAATGCTCGGTGAGCTATTATACAGGCCATCCAAGCATCCGAACAGTGAATGCTCTATTTCCCTAGTAACCATGTGCCCTACTTGCTGTCACTGAATCTTCTAGAGGAACCATATTACACTGCTGCATTAGACAAGTATAATGTAAAGGCACTTGAGAACATATGAGGCTCATCAGTCAAAACAAAAGGGAAAGATATCATTTGGGGCTGTTTAAAAATCTAACACAGAATTTAAACTTAGGAATGTCTTGAAATCACAGGAGCATCTAATAATTACAGCTAATGGGTATCAGCATGTCAAGACATAGCATACCTCATTTTGAATAATTCATTCAAATCTGTGACTCTTCCATCTATACCAATAGAGCTTATACAGTCATATCTGACGATAGTTCAGGGCTGAACTGCTAACAGAAATTGAAACAGCTGTGGAAAATGTCCTAGCAGTTGTCTACCCTGGATCCAGAGACAGAGGACATGAGTTTGGCCCTGGCTCCAAGATTCTGAGCTGGAGCTTCCAATTATAACACAACCTGACCTCCCTATACTTTCACTGCATCCATCTCTAGACAGATTAATGGCACAAATGTATAACATGAGTGTTGAAGATGGCTATAAAACCAAAACGCTGAACAAGATGTGCAAACCTTTTGCTTGGAAAATGGAAATCAGCCTGTTAAACTAGCTTTACTTCTAATTGTCTGTGAGATGAGTTAGCTATGAGAACAGTTGGAAGCAATCACATGCAGAGAAAGACTCTTTCAGTTCATCCTTCAAGTTCTGAATCAGCTTGCACTTAAGCTGGAGGGAAAAAATGGTTTTAGTGAAACCAGAGCTGAGTCTTAAATTATCCAAGTTCTGTGCAATTAAATGGATTTGTACTTCCTTGAGAGAGCTGTGAATTCCTTTGTAGGAAAATATTGAAGTTATTCATCCGCTGCCTATGAGGTCACTTATCATAGCTCTGTGTCTGCTACTGTCAATGCTGGGATGGGATGGAAAGGAGAAGAATGGAGCCCTATGATCTTAGGAGGAAGATTAGTTTCCAAATCCGGGTAAACAGCTCAATCATTGTTAAAGTTGATGTAAAACTTGTTAATTCCAGTGGAAGTTGGACTAGGATTTATTCCTTGAAGCATGGGAGATTACACTAAGCTTTATTTTCTATAACCATGGATGTTGTCATTGTCTTTTTTTATATAGCTTTTATTGCTCCAATCGCTTGGCCTTAAAACAACAAAAACTACAATACATTTTACACTGGGAGCTGTATGCTGAGTCATTTTAAGCTGCTCTGAATAATCAACAAGGCCCTTTGTGGTTCTACATGGTATAACAGATGAAGGTAATTTCTGTTAGCATGATACCTTTCTAATCACTAAAGCAGAATGAAAACTTTGATTAAAAATAAAAAAGATCATATTTTAAACACATTGCTAGGTATTTAAGTTATCTAATGCTTGTTATTTAAAAAGAAATTAAGTAAAAATCATCTACTGTTAAGAAATTGGGGATTACTCTTGCAGAATACTGTTGCTTTCTGTATTCCTCAAGGATGAGACTAGGTACTTAGGAGAGTAGCATTATTAAAAACATCTGGGAGTATGCATATGTTGCAATCTGTCTATAGTGCTCAAAAGAACATTTTTCTAATGTGGACAGAAGAACAGCTTGTCTATTTTAGAACAAAAAGAGGAAAACAGTTAAGAAAGGTTAATCATCTAAGTGGGAAAAGAAAGATACTTTAAATTCTATTCTCTGTGAATTTGTAGTTCCAATACTTCAAGAAAATATTTGTGCCAGAAGATTATAATTCTACAGGCATGGACAGTGCAATCAAATGTTTATTTAACAGCACAGTGAATTAACCCTGAAATCAACACCAGTTGATCCTTATCTCTGGGCTGCAGTTACCAGAATCATCAGCAAGAATTAATATTAAGAACTAGAACCACTTAGAGATTGAGTCACCTAGATGTATCCTGCACTCTCCCATGAAAGGTGCACTGTGGAATAGGAAAAATATATCTAATTAACTGGGCAAATGAAGCACAAGAATAGAGCAGCACTGGAGCACTTGCTAATGGCCAACACTCCTGAAAGGAAAGCAAGCGGGAAGCTGATAAAGTTTGGAGAAAAGGGTGGGTAGTGGAGGTGAAGCTGGACACCCCATAATAAAATTAAACCTAGCAATAAGCACTGTGGTAAGCACTTTTGCTTAAGTTGTGATGTAAATGCAGAAGTAAGAGCCATCATTTCTATGGGTAGAGCACCAGCCTTGGCAAGCTCACAGTTACAGCAGCTGAGGACCCAGGACTATACCCATACCTTGAAGTCTGAATGTGCTCACTGCCTGCAGCATCTCAATGCCAACACACCTGTGCCCTCCATTTCCTATGAGATATAGCTCCAGATAACATCTTTTCTCATCACCTTCCTATCACTGGGTTCCCACTCTATGCCAGGTATCCTGATTACCTTTTGTGTGCAAGTCCATTACAGGATGGAGCCATTAATACACTTGTTTCCTCAACATTTCATAGCTGCCTTTCTACTGAAAAGAAAATAAAAAGGTTTATTCCTTTTATTCAAGATTCTGTTCTGTCATTTCCAGTGTCAAGTGTCAGTAATACCAAAGCAACTCAACTATTTGAAAGCAAGCAAGGAAAATCCTGTCCAATGCGTGTCTGTGAGCAACCCTGGTTCACCTAAACCCTCATTACGATGATGTCCTTTTTATTGAGTAGCAGAAAATGAATATTGCCACATGGACTTCATGTCACCTCCATAGAAACCAGTACAGCCAGAGTCTGATGCTGTTTCACTCCAAGATTGGTGCCAAGAACCCTGTGTTGCTGTACGTACAAATTGAATGCACTCCTATGGCTTGGACCACAGCACATGCGTTCGTGCACATACGGGAATTCTTTGGTATCTACAAACTACTACTTGTAAAACATAGGCATATGTGCATTTCTAGTTGTTATTGTCCAGAGGTAGGTACTTGGGCTTTCACATGAATTCATTCATTCTTGGATCCCTATCATATCTCTCCTTCTAGATGTATATGTGAGAGTTAAGTTTCTCCAGTTTCAAAACCTCTTAAGCTATTCAGCCATGTCCAATGTTTTAATTAAAATGTGTACGGCATCTTCTCCAGCACTGTAATTTATTTCCTACTAGGCGAAATTAATTTAAAATAATCTCTACAAAGAAAGATAGCAAAATCTGAGAAACTATACATTAAGCTATCTTGCACACCAGGAGTAAATCCCTCTTCCTCCAACTTTACTGAGTTATTTTATTTTTCACTCTTTTTCAAGAAAGCCTAACATAAGCTGTCTTTTGTGATGGAACGTAAATCATCCGAGTCCAGCCATTCATCAAACCGTCATCTGAGCACAAAATGTGCAGATCTGAGAAACATGCTGTGGGTAGAGTGGAGGACAGGTACAAGAGGAGTACAAAGATAAATAAAACATGAAGAGAATCACACAGAAGTTACGGAAAACCAATTGTCTTGCTGCAGTATAAACAAATGTATTTTCTCCAACAAATGCTTACATGTAACTTTCTTTGTAGCAGAAGCTGAGGAATGGAACTTGCACCAAAAATTTGAATTGGAACCTGCCTGTTCAGCTCAAAATCTCTTATACTTTTGGCATCAAAGAATGGCGTGGTAATGAAATGACCAGTTATATCAGTTGTATACTAAATTGTGTATAACCAATACGTCAAATTGAAGTAAACTGGGATGCCACAGCGCCATGGAGCAAATTATATTTTCATAACCACTGCTTGAATCAAAACAGTTGTTTATGGACACCAAATAAATTATTTCAAACCAATCTATGAACAGAGAAACAGACTAAATATGTCAGTAAAATGTTTAATGGAAGTAATTTAACCAGGAAAGATTCCTTTGATGCATAGAGCAAAAGACTTGTGTAAATGCATCAGTGAATGAAGGGAGAATGTCCTCCATAACATAATTAATGGCTGGAGCTGAGGGTTCAGTTGGTTATGGAGACACATTCAGTGCACTTGGACACTGCAAATGCTCATTCTTTACATTTGCTATAGTACCAATTCAATGTAAACATCCCTTACTGCTTCAAATGTATCAGGTCATCTGCTGTAGTCATTATGCATTGAAAAGCAGCCAAATATTCAAATATAAACGTGTAGTAATTCTAAAAGTAAGCTTTTAAGAATACTGTGGTAAATGGTAAATATTCCTTTGAAGATTTTTCTTGACTAGAAGGAGTGATTGCTAGTCAAATCTAATCTTAACACCATCTTCTTCCTAAAGTAAGGAAGTAAATCTGTCCACTCGAATCCAACTTTGCTTACACTCCTGAAACATTCGCAGTTGTAATCAAGCAGAAGTTGTCGCACTGATTTTCCATTTGGAAGAGGACTCAATTTAGTGTTTCTTAGATAGACTGTCCCAGAGATAACCTGACTGGTTATCTTCAATAAAGCAACAAGCCCTAGTACATCATCAGATAATGTGTAGCCCAAAAGAAATTTTGTGAAACTTTTATGACATGTCAGTGCAAGTTCGAGTAAAATTTGCAGGCAATCACTGAACTTTAAGACCTATATTTATCTGCTGCACAAGTTTATTTTTCCAAGAGTACTTGTCATTACTTTTCTTATAACAACAGGCCTAAGCCAATGCAGAACTGTAATGTCTTTCAGCTTCCTTCTCAGTACTGATTTGGTGTGCACTGACTATTTTTCACGTCCTTTATCTTAAGATATTAAAATACTGGCATTCTGGTTTGCTTGATGGTTATTTTTTTTCTTCTTCACTAATTAAATTATTGGTATGTATTTTACAATTAAGAAAGAATTTAACAGAATACAAGATAAACTACTAAATAAAGGTCTTCCTTTACTCAGACTACATAGAGGGGCATAGCTTGACTTACATTTAACTGAAACTTCAAAAACCTGAAAAAATAGATTTCATATCGGATGTTTTAAAGACTTCACAAAACTGAACACACTTAACCACAGTAAAGTGGCTACTTAAAATGGGCAGTTTGGGTTAACCTAAAATGTTAGGGTTTTTAAAAAAATCCCTGGTTCAGAAAGGTAGACACACCATCTTCATTGCCTTTCTCTGGACACTTTTTGTTGTCTCCTTTCCCCTTCCTTTCCTTAAGGCTCCACTTTGCCATGAAAGAAACTATTTTCAGAGAAAATTAGTTAAGAAACACAGAGGATTGTCAGCTGCAGAGCTCCAGAACTCTGCAGAATCCAGTTGTGCAAGTAGCCGCATTGCAGGCGTCACCTTTCACATCTCCCACTGTGCTCTGATCTTCCAAACTGCCTCTGAATGGGAGGAGGTGGAGAAAGGTGGTTCATTTTTCATGCACGTTTACTCCTTTAGCTTTAAAACTTGTCAGATGTGAATGCTTAATGCTATGCACATCTGTTCCCTAGAAACTGGAAAAGCAAAACACTTTGCAAGCCACTGAAGTGACTTTTGTTTATTCAACTGATTTCTGTCAAATTCATGCCTGTGATCCAAAGGATAAAACTCTAACGTTTTGTCAATGCTCTCATAGTCCCTGGTGTTGCTATTTTTTTTTAATATACTGTACATTACAGATGAATATTTCCGTGCTGTGTTTTCCCTAGAGATTGGAAGAATGATTCCCAAAAACTGTTGGCTTAAAAACAAAGAAAACACTGCAGCTGAAGTTACCCTGCAACACTAACTCCTCTTTCAGGGATGTCTCACTCATGTGCTTCTTCAGGTCAATACTAAAGAAATAATTATTATAGTCAAACAACTTAGCCAAATTAGTTTGTGTGAAGAATTCCTTTGTATTCAAAGGAATGAGAAATTAATTTAATTAATTGTTGTTGTTTTTTTTCCAGACCTTTCACAAGAGTAACCTTCTTTTTTGAAAAAAAAATGCTTCTGAAGTGCTGTACTTTAGGAACTCTTCCTAAGGGAAAGCCTTTGTGCGTAGCAACAAAAGTGGTACAGAATATGAAATGCCTCATCTAGCAGTGTTAGCCAGGGAAAGCAGAGTGGGGGAAAAAAATAACAGTTCAAATATTACTAAGCATCTTTACAAAGTCTGCATGGTAGATGTGTGGTTATGAAGACAGACTAGCCATACTTCATTAGGGTTTTTTCCTACATTAGAAGGAACAGTTATCATATCAATGATTTTTTTTCCAAGTAAACCCTGGAAAAATTGTTTATTGTTTACATGATTTAAAACAGGTTTCTTTTACCTTATTTATACAAGACTTCTACCTTCCCTTCCCTTCTGTAACTGTTTATATATGTATTTATGCAATTCATTCCCAAAATTTATTAACACAGATACCAAGTCACAACTTGCCTTGGCTTCTCCCTGGAATCTACTTTATTATCCAAAGTATAAATCATTTACCACATCAACATGTTCCTGTTAGTAATAAAATGTGTATACATCAATTGATCTCTCTTTCATGGTGGTAATATTTCTCATATCTATCTACACGCACCGAGAAAGATGTAAATCCAATATGGTCATGTTTGATTAAAGACTTTGGAGCTTCCTTGTTGTCCCTGAAGTCTGCTTTTCAACTGAACGCTGCTAAAACTGCATTGAGTTGAAACATTAAAGTCTTCCCTGTCTATAATTTCTACATATATTAAAGGATTTGTATATTCAAAGCACAATAAGCTTCCTTTAAAAGCGAAAAAAGGATGAGTTGAGAAAGAAACATTACATTAAATGATGCGACTGGCCTGAAGTACTTAAGATTGTAATTTTGCAATATTTTTTGTAGCATCTGCAATATTTAAAAAGAACACAACAAAACCTTTCAATAAGAAGTCTAAATCTCAAGATTCAATAAATATATGGAAATAAGTTATATCTAATGCTGCAATCTTCTAGGATTCAGTTATTTTTTTTGCCTTTAGCCAGAGCTAAACTTTTTTAGTTCAAAGACCTTGTATTTGGTGAGTAAAGTGGTTTTGGTTAATACAATCAGTAGTTTTAAGTCTTTAAGATACTTTTGGCTTTGCAGATTATGATCTAAAGTATCCAGGGATGGGGGAAGACTGTTTTGACAGCTACAGTTACGAGATAGACCTCACGTAGGCTTCATTGCTAGACATTTCCCAGAACCAAGAGGAAACATAATAGGTGAGCTGCTCACACAGCCAAAATGCTCCATCAGCATCCATCGGTTACGAAGTAGAAAGATTAACATTCTCTTTTGTAAAGATTGGCCACCTTCCAAGCAAATGATTCCACCTCCAATCTGCTGAGAGCTGTTGCCCAAAACATACATTTCATTGATCTAAGCTAATGAAAAGCATAGCATATATCAGAGTTGAACACTACATAGAAAAAGGATGCCAACCTACTCTAGAAATCAAACTTGATCCTAAGCTCAAACGTATGAGGATGTTTTATAGACAACCTGGTGAGCTATTTCTTAGCAGCTACTGATGAAACTGAAATAATTCACTCAGTGTTTTTGGGCTGAATTCTCTGGAGCATGGCTCACCTTTAGGGTAGCATTCATACTGCATGGTAGAGATGGGAACTACCCTCAAGTCTTGTCTTGGTAGAGTCCTCAAGACACTGAGTCACTGAAATTGGAGGTGTTTCCTGAATCACTCACCCCACATTTGGGCACCTATTGCCTCCTGGGATCCAAAGCCTCCTGGTAAACACCCAGTCTTCATATATAATGTATAGACCAACTAAGAATAAGATGTATGAGACCAGCAGAAAGCTATGCCAAGAGCAAATGTTTAGAGGAAACTAAGGATGTAACTTAAACTACTCCCCCCCCCCGCCCCCGCCTTGTGACCTGAAACATGACTTTGCACTTCATCTGCACCCAGCTGGAATACAATTACCACTTCAACAGACAAGAGCACACGATTTACAGATCTTCTTCACTGCACTTCAGAATTGCTGCCTGGTTGAGTCAGAACTGGGGAGGTTTAACCAGGTCTCTTAACAGGATTCACATCATCTCCTACATTTTCTCTTACACCCACAGCAGCTTAGAAGCGAGCAGTGGAGACTTTGTCTGCTTTTTGGTTAAGGCAGTATTTGTCACCTCCTAAAGAAGCAGTATTCATTCGTGAAGTTCAGGCTAGTTTAAAGTCACGATCTACGTAACTTAACGTTTTTGAAGAATTACCACTCTGCACAAAAGCTGGATGAATTAATTTGAAGAGCTCTGTCCTTTAGACACATACAGTACGCTACGTCCAACATTTCTTTAAAAAACACGCTTTGACATTTTCCAGTACAGAGCAGTGTGCAACATACAAATCTTATTACTCTGTTCATGAATCATTTGAAGCAGAATGCCTCTTGTGCAGTGTAGGGAGCTAAATTGTGCACATCCATCCTTTTAAATACTAAAAACCCTGCACACAATTACTCTCACAATCCTCCTATCATTACTAATATGAATTCACCAGTGGATGGCTATGGATGACTATTTTGGCATAAAATTGAAATTTTATAGCTTTACCTTACAATAACATGAATGGGTAATTCTAGAGACTATAACGCATAAGCAAAATGTGATGAAAAAAGTGATTTATGGTCTTTATGATATGTTCCTCTCCATCTGCACCTCCCAGATGTCTCAAAACTGACACTTTATACATCGGTGCTTGCAACAGCACACACTATGTAATAAAATGTGATAACTAAAACCATTTTCCAGTAGAACCTGTGGTTTCAGTTTGTCCTTTACTGTCTCTAAAGTTATTCCCTGCTTGTTCCCTAGCCCAAAGGTGACTTTCTGAAAGGGAGTCTGGAATAGAGTTCTGCATCTATTATTTATAGTCCAGCCACTTCTACATAAAGCTTTACGGCTTTGTTCAAATTAATATTTTAAAAAGCTTAAAATTCACAATTTCATAATTTGAAGCCTCAGAGGGGAAAAAGAAGCCAAGTCAAGCCTTGATAACAGTTTCATGGACTGATCTGCAAGTCTGCGAGGTTGGTGATGGTTCACTGACAGGACTGGAGAGCATTTTCTGCTTCCCTGGCTGTCCCTGCTGTCCAGACCTCATGCACAGAAGGGTTCTTTGAATCATCTTAGTCACAGCCATAAGGACCTGCTAACTGCTGGGGATGACACGAGCCAAGATCTACACAGGACTTGCCTTTCTGAAGGCAAAGAACTCATTTGCTGAAGGACAGTTAGCATTGCAGAAAATAATTAGTTAACCTTTTTTTCCCTGGCAGCTGCTCAAGACAAAAAATGCATAAATTATTTATACTTTTTAGAATGTATCACTCTTTCTGGGATAATAAGAAGGTTTCCTAATAACCAAGAGACAATAAGTGTTGTTGGATTTAGTCTGCAAGCATTTCCCTGAAAACTTTGTTTTGATACCTTACTGAAACAAAGAATACTGATAAAGAGAGCTAGTAACAAAAAAGGTGGAGACAAAGAGGAGCTGCAGCTGGTAAAGTAGCTATTACATTAATTTTAAGTAGTTACGTTGTAGAACTACCCTGGCAGTTTGAAAGGAGTGGGAGACTCCTTTATATCAGATTATCAGAACCTGTGGACATCTTTGTTCTTTGGAAGTGAAAAATTCAACATGTACTTTCATAGTTGCTACTTTAGCATTGTCTATAGTCACCATATAAGCTTCACATAAAAAAAGCCCTAAATGACCTACTTGGAAATAAGTGCCTTCAAATTAAATACATATATATTTATATATATATTTAAATCAAGAAAAACATACAGAAAATCAAACTGAGAAGACTTTTTGCTAGGACTACTTCACAGCAGTGAGTCCAAAAACTTCCATAGGGAAACTCATGGTATATTCCCTGCCTCCTCCAAAATATCTACTGAGCATGTGCAACAGGGCTTCGATATGGGAGAATGGCTGCTCCATGGGGCTGGGAGCTGAAGACAACAGAGTTTTCACTCACCAAGGTACACAGCACCCAGGTTAGGCAGTGGAAAGCAGGTCCATTGACAGCCCCAGGCACAGTGAGGGGATGGTCCAGGTCCAAGTCCAGCCAGGAACAGCACAGAAGATAGAGGTACATGGTTTGCCTAAGTCAAAAGGAGCCAGAGCTAGAAACAGGCACTCCTACACCATGACTAAAGAAGGAAAAAGTTAGTAGGTCTGAGCTTAAATGGTGCCCCAGGCCTATGGGCAGAGGCTGTGTGGGTGTAGGTCCCAGGTGAGGCTGTTTAACACAATTAGAGGCTCTTGGTTACCTCTAGGCCATGGCAGTGCTGGTAGGCAGCTTGATCCTCCTTGCAGGCTTTCCTCCCACCTTCAGGAAATAAAGGGAGGATTTGCCTAAAATATTTTTCAGAGTGTCCAATAAAAAGCATCAAGCCAGAAACTTTTACCTTACAAATAGATAGCTTTTTTTAGTTGCTACCTGAATATGTCACCTTCTTCAGCTGTCAGGAACCTTCCACCACAATTGGTGGTATTCAAATGGCAGTCACCATTGACAGGTAAACCCCAAGGGAGGTAAAAACTTCATATTTTTTGATTATTATGTCTCTCCATATGACTGTGCATGGTCCTTGTTCCTGGTCTACAGGCACACCAGTCATTTTTAATAGATTTAACTGTGCAACACTCATTTAAAACAAAGAAACCTGGGGAAAGTTTAAACTGGTTTCTTATCCACATAAAGTGGACACACAGATAAGGTAGACGCACCTTAAGTCAGTCATTTATTATCCACATAAGGTGGATCTATCTAAAGCATGTCTGTGGCAGGGAGGGGACATGAATGTGCCACTTCCCAAGCAGTAGATCAAGATCCTCAGGAATAAGCCATCTCCTTATTACATTGGGACTTCTTATGATTTATTGCTGTGAGATAAAGCCCATGTAAGTCTGAGACACTATATCCCACTTGGTGTTTGACTGAAGCTACAACATTTTTAGCTTTGACTGAAAATGATCTGGGATAATTATGACAGATTTTTTACCCTTCTGGCTTGGGGATTCATAGGTGAGCTTTAAAGATGTGAAGCAAAGAATTTATGTGGCTGAAGTTCAGATATGAATGCTTTCTGTGCCCTTTACTGAAAGGTCATCTTGATTACAGCCCTATATTCCAAGGTTAGCCTTTAAAGGAAGGAGGATTGCCAAAATATATGAAAGTATACCAAGAGAAAACGAAATTACTCCTTTCCCACTATTTTTGGAGAAGATAGTTAACATTTCACTGTCTGGATCTTTTTATCTATGCTGCAAGGAAAATGCAGCCTGCGTGCAATGTCTGTGTCTTTCCTGCCACGACCAAAGCACAGTGGACAGAAGAGACTGACCTTTATTTGGCATTTCTTTTACTAAAGAAAATAGGAAGAAACTGGCAATTTCTAGTGCTTTGTTTGTACTAGCAAATTCTTGGTGACAGAACAAAGTTAATATGTGAATATCCAGCAAACTGTGAGGAAGACCCTGCTCCAGCGGGTTCAGCCATGACTCAGGTGCTTGGATGGTTGGCAGGGTCTTGTAGTTGACGGCAATTTGATTGCAACCTGTTCAGCCAGCATAGGGTTTGCTTCACCAACTTTAATTACTGTGAGCCAACACGGAGATTAATTTTGTGGTTATGACATTCATGCTCTGGGTTTGGGGTGGAAAGGGGACTAGTGAGATTTCTGTTTCACCTTCACTGATCATATGTCTGTCCTCCTCTAATAATTTTTTTAATATATTAGCCAATTTCAGGCAAATCTGACAAAGGGGTAGAGGTCTCAGCAGGTCTGTTCCTGATCTACCGAGAGAAATACAAGAAAAAGAAACAGTCCTTTTCATTCAGATATCAGCCAGCTGATTAAAAGCCTCCTGCCTACCCAGTGAGAATAATTCTAACCCAACCTCAGCACAGCCCAGGGAAAGATAAATCAGGGAGAGGAGAGGAAGCAAAGGATTCTGGGAAGACGTTTAAAAAAGGTGACAAAAAGCATCAGGAGGTGACCTGACTTTTTTTTTTTAGATGGTAGATAAGTGACACAAATGTGCTGGAAACACAGCTCCATTAGTTTCCCCACTCACAAAAGAGCTTATTTTCCATGAAATTACCTACCAAATATTTTCCTCACAATTAAGAATTCAATTTCAATTAACTGTTGAAAATAAAAGTCCTTTCATACAGTGCAGCCACACGAAGATAATTTTACAGGGGCTGATTAGCTTGTGGTGGAAATGCAAGCGAATCCGATACCGATATTCCTTTGCGCGGCTGCAATAACGTACGCATTTTTTGTAAGTTCATGATAACCCTTCTCTCTGTTGGCATCTTCCTCTGTAAAGACGGATGGGAGGAGCCAGAATGACTAATCCTGCTGCTCGTACTCACTGCAGATGAGAACGGCAGTCAGTTATCGGCTGTAACCTTGTTGTGACAAGGATTGTCACTCAGAGATACACAGATCCTTCTGGAGACCATGCCTCAGAGTCTGCTAAAATAAATGAGAAGAGTCCCAAAGGCTCTGGTTCGAGCCAGTTTTGTCAGTGCTCTAGCCCTAAGGCTAAAGATATTTTCTACTGTTTCCTTGCTTTGGATAATGTTAAGAATGTAGAAGCAGTATAAGCAGACAATTTAATGAGAGTGTGCTTTTAATACCAGCAATGCAGACATTTCTAAAATGGTGGGAGAAGCTAAAAAGAGTGGAAGGACTAGAAATCTTAATGATTTCCCACACCTTATTAATTGTTATACTTAGCTGGTAGAATATGAAAATTCACAATTTTCTTGAGGAATATGTAGATTATTTTTTTTTAAGTAAAAAAACCCCGTTGCTTTATTTAAATTGCTTATATTTGGGATAGATTGCCTCATGATGCCTGGCTGGCACCCTGTGTATCTGCATAATTTCTGCACAGAAAATAAAAATAGTATACTGATAGATAGGGAACTGGTATTTTTTTTCCCTTCTTTTTTGTTAATTGTCTTCTATGCTTCTTGGAAAGTCTATTCATTTACTTATCTAAAGTATCTGTATACTTTCCACAATACACACTGCCAATATTCTGTACTAGATGTCATCATCAAATGTTTTCTGCTCTGGATAAAGACATTGTTAGACGGCAGCTTAAAAATTGCAGTGAAGGAACAAACTGAAGTTCTTTTATGTGACCACCATTCCCCTGGCAGGTTCAGTATCAGATATATATACCTTTTCAAAATCCTTTTTTATGTAAATAAGGACTTTTGGGTGGTCTTTATATTTGCAGCCTATTCACATTTTGACTGTTCCCTCTCAGACATGTGCTGTAAAGAGTCTCCATCGCTTCATGACACTCCATTCCACTCTATTATTTTCCCTGTGATTGCACAGACATGGACTGTATAGAAGCCTAGTGATGCGTAAGCTGAAATATAATTTTCAGGCATAGTTCTTTATTACCTTTCACCTTTCGCAGACATAAGTAGCAAAGTGAATGAGAGGAAGTTGCATAGACAGGTGACTATTAGTGGGTTAGTAGTATCTCATTTTGCTGAGATTCTTCAAGTCCTAACAATATGCTACTTCAGGTCCAGTGCTGTGGTAGGCTGCTGAGTTGCTTCCAACTTTATTTAAAATTTCATGGCATGACGTGTGAAGATTTTTGATTCTCCTTTTTGTATTATTTCCTTTTGTCTTTTTACTTTTCTTTTTTCTTTCTTGGCAGGGAGAAGGAATCTGGATATTTGTATTTTTTCCTGTGTAAGATCCAGTTACACAGAGAATGGTACCTGTAGGTTACAGTAAGTTGTAGCTCTCTTGTGGTCAACAAAACTCGGCAGCCAAGCAACCAAAAAAGTCTCTAGCAGTGTTCATACTGCCTGAATGGTGTAACATCTTCTTCATTTTCAGATCTTTGTGAGGAAAGATCTGGATCCCATTTACCTATGCCTCTGGTGCATAAAGAAGGCATTTTGTGGCTTCACTTCTCATGCCTGACATGCAAGCCCCGGCCAGGACTCAAAGCTTTGAAGGTTCAACTTCTGTCTGGGACTCTTTAGATCTCCTCATTTATATTCCATGTTCTTTGAAGCTCCTCCACAGTTCAATGGGATAGATATATTCCTTGAAGAACAGCAACAATAACATTTCCAGTAAAATAAAAGCTCAGAACAACTTCACAGAGGTCATGAGGCATCATTTCACCCCTTTTACATATTGTGAAATTATGGCATAGATATTAATGACTTGCCTAAGACCATAAAAAATTCAGAGGTTAACTTGAGATAAAGTCCAAGTCTTCTCATTTCCAGGCATCTGCCCTTGCAGGGAGCAGTAACCTACATGGATTCAGGTTTGGTTTTGGGGTTTGTTTTTTTACTGATAACCTGAACAGTAGCATGGGAATGATACAATGGTAAATTCTGTGTGCTATATAAAAAAATTAATTGCAATAAAGTTTATTGTTGAGCATAGAAAGAGTTATTAACTTAGAATCAGCCATGCCTTACACGGATTGTTTAATAGATTCATTTCCTATAGATGAGAGATATTTAATGAAGCTATTTTACATTAAACATAGCTTTGGGAAGTCTGATGAACAATTACAGCAGATTCCATGGGAATTTTGAGTCAGAGAAAGAGAACAGGAGGAACAGATGCTGCATGTAGCTTCAAAAAGATACTGAATCAAATACCATTCTCATTGTGCAGCAATGGCGAGGCTCATCACCACAAAAAAATAAAATAAAACAAGCTTTTTTGACTGGTTAACGAACAACATATGTAAGTACCAAATATGTATATTAGTACATAAAAGTGCTGGATGTGCCCTCAGATATTTGACCCAGAGATTCTATGAAGTGCTTTATCCAAGGAACTGAGAAATTCTAAGTCGGCTAACACCATAGCTGAAAATGTGATGTTATACATACAACTGCAGTTATTCCCTCCTCATTTCATACCTTTGGGCAGAAAGAAGCTGTCTTCTGCAAACTACACTCATTCTTTAGTTTCTGACTTCAGCACCCAAAGAATCGTAACAGAAGAGCAGAAAAGGTCAAATTCCAAGTCATGGTACTTTATAGACCAGTGCAACAGTTCACTTTTATTTCTGTGTTCCAAATATATGCTTGAACTTCAATTGATCTCAAATGAATTTCAAAGTCTGACAGCAATGACCTTCAACTTTAGTGTGGAATAATAGGCTACTTGCTTCTGTTAGGCTCTCACCTTAAAATACGACACTTTATCTGGCAGAAAAATACATGAGCTGCTAACGATGACACAAGTTCTAAGTGTAGACTAACACCAGTCTACTAGACATGTAAGAGCACCAAAACTTTGACTTTCCTATCTCAAACATTTGCTTCTTAGAAAGACAGTCAAACATATTCTGGTCATAAACCGTTATTTCTTTCAGTCCTTATCAAAATAGGTGATACTCAAGGAAGGTCTTTATCCTCTTTGAGATCTTTTCTTTAAGCAGAGGACTACATACAGTAGTGAAAGTGTTTTTCATTTTGTTTGGTTAAGAGAAAAGGCTTTAAACACATTTCTAAGTTCATAAATTTTATTTGGTGAACTGGCAATACTTTAAAATGGGTCTTATTTTTATGAGCATGACTTGCTGCTGTGTGGAAAGCTAAACTGTTACTGGAACTGAATGTACATCACATGAATCTTTAAATACATTTTCAAACATACTGTGTTGAGGCATATACATTTCATAAATACCATGAAAGATTAGTCATAAAATCTTGTTAGGATCCTATTTTATACCTTTACAGAAAGCAACACAGTCAAGTGCAGTTATCAGGGGGCTTTAGGACAACAAGATGGTCTCCAAGAATCACATAAATACAAATCCTTCTTGAGTTACAAACTGCACTGGCACACAGGCACAGAGACAGAGCTCTTGATGGAAAGGGGTTTAAAACAAGTAACAAACCCAGTGAACTTAGAATTAATAAATATACTTCATCATACATAAATGAACATATTTAAGTCCAGCCTGTTTTTCAGCATGGGAAGCCACCTAATACACTTACCAACATCCAACTCCTGGGAGAGACTATCATCCCCATGGGAAGAAGAAACTTCTCTCGTAGCTTGACATCTCACATCCCATGGACCGACCAGACAAGTGAGGCAATCCAGCTGCTTTAATTCTCAGGATTTAGAGGTGGTTTGGCACAAGGACTCTGTGATTCTCACACACAGTCTGTCCAATGCTCGCTCCTATCAGAACACACCTCATGAGCCAGTTACTTAGGTCTTGCCATTGATGCAGCCCCTCCATGGCCTTCAATGCTTTAGCTCTGAACACCTACAGATATTTTGGCAATAGCTGAACTTCCTCAGAAGAACACAAGACAAAACAACACGAGCATAAACATATTTTAACCAGATTTTCAACCTTTGAAATAAAGATTGGTGGATTGATTGATTTCAGAATAGATCTGTGACAAGCATTTCTTGTCAGAAGCTCCTTTGTGCAGGTTTTGGCACTCTCCTTTGAGGCACAGAATTCTCACACAGACTTAAGAGTGGGTTATGTATTCCTCTTAAAGCAGAGGGAGAGACAAGTGTCTAAAACATGATTCTGTTTTTCAGTTTTGTATTAGGTCTCTAGAATCCCAGCAGTCCATGTCCTACTTTCAAATTAAGGAATAAGCCCAGGCGTCCTTCTGCATCAGTTTGCAAATTAGCAGTAAGTAAAATTTACCCTAAAAATTGTTATGAATGCCAAATGCTGCTATGCCACTTGTATATCAGAAAGAACCATACAAACCATTCTATTCGGTAATGTAAAGTTACTAAAACACAATATTGAGCATCTGAGTTTAATCTTTACTAAAACACAATATTGAGCATCTGAGTTTAATCTTTGTATGCTGTTTAGTTCCCTGTTCTTGAACTGAGGGGCCCAGAACTGGACACAATATTCCAGATGCGGTCTCACCAGGGCAGAGTAGCGGGGAAGGAGAACCTCTCTCGACCTACAACCACCCCCCTCCTGATACACCCCAGGATGCCATTGGCCTTCTTGGCCACAAGGGCACAGTGCTGGCTCATGGTCATCCTCTCCAAGTGGCAGCTGAAAGGTGCCCAATTAACTCAAAATGAATGGAGAAGTGACTGTGAGAGAGCAAAGAAGTTGCTTCAGGCTGCAAAGTATCAGTCAGAAGAAACACATACTTGCCTTGTAGTTACTACTCTTTTCCAACAACATGAAAACTTGACAGGACTATATGCATGAGGAAGGAAACACCCTCAGAAGTGTTTTCAGAGCTTCCTCCCCTGCACATGTCCCCACATGCTCACATGTTAAACACTGCTCCTACGTTTATTTTGACCCCTCAGGTTCCCCTTCCCATGCTGTTACACAAGCAGCAGCTAGGGTAAGACAAGGCCTACTCTTTAACTGGAAGAGAATCTCTTAGCCAGCTGCAGCCTGAAAGTTGATTGAAGCGTTCTCTCTCTTGCAATTGTTCCCATTAGACCTTTTTATCCTTTTTATCCCCATAGAGCTACAAAAAGGAATGGCATTATCATATCTCCTAACAGAATCCCATTGCGAATAGCACTGGAAACTGATACAGTAGGAAGACTATTCATTCCCTTGACAATAATTACATAAATATTACCAGAAAATATGGCCTCCTCATTTTACAGTGATGCTAAATAACAATGTCTTTCCTGACGAGACCATGAAGACAAAAGAGGAGTACAATAGCTAACTTCATATATCTAAAAGACAACCAAGAGGAAGAAGGGAGTAATTAATCTGTTCTCCGTCTCCACAGAGGGTAGGAGAAGAAATAATGGGTTTAAACTGTAGCAAGGGAGACTTAGATTAGACATTTAGGAAAAACTCCAAAGGCAAGTGTAGGAAAACATGAGAACAGAGGGCCTGGGGATGTTGCAGAGCTGCTGTCGCTTGGGGTTTTGAAGAGCAAGAGACAAACATCTGCCAAGAATGACACAGGGTAGAGCTGCTCCTGCTCTGGGGTATGAGGGATGGATGGACCAGAGGGCTTCCTGGGAGTCCAATCAAGAGCAGTATTCAGCAATGCCAAAATGGAGGGAAAAAATGTGGTGGGTTTAAAATCTATTTCAAGGTATCTGAATGGAGATTGGATGAAGTCTGGGTTTGCTATTTTCCTTTGGACTGTAAATGACCTCCAAATCGTAAAACAAAACAAAGAGGCAAATATAATGTGTCCTGTCATCTATTGTGCAAGCAGGTTTTATGACATTAAATTCAGCCCATCTTTTGCAGGACTGTGATTTTAATACAGGTTTCCTACATCTGAAGGAATAAAACAAAACTTTATAATGTTAAATGCATGTGCTATACTAAGTGAATTCCTAACTTTAAAAGCATTTTGCAGTCATAAGGGCTGAAATGTGACATTTTCTTTGCTTTATGCTCATAGCAGGCACTAGGGAGGGTAGATAGTTCAAAAGCTTTTGTAAGTATTTTGCCTGTAGACTGCTGACCTGGTAGTTAATGTAGGTGGTTCACTGACTCATTTGAAATTACTTCACCATCTTATTCTTCAGATGTGCAGATGAAAGTGTTTCATTAACACCTAAATTGTTCCTTAGTGGTGCGTTAATCCAAGTACTTCCATGAGATGGTTGCAAGCTGGATGTTTACAGAAATGGGTTGCATAAATGCGAGTTTTTATCTAGATTTTTTTGTTTTTTACGTTCTCTAACTTCAATGTTTTAAAAAAGAAATACTAATCCAAGCACTTCCATGAGATGGTTGCAGCTACCCTTTCAGCAAGCTGGATGTTTACAGAAATGGGTTGCATAAATGCGAGTTTTTATCTAGATTTTTTTGTTTTTTACATTCTCTAACTTCAATGTTTTAAAAAAGAAATACACAGGCTCTTGTTATTACATTAGATATGGAAAACAAATCAAAGTAATAAATATAAGTCATCCTTAAATAAGTTGGAGAACCATCTAAGTGGTCATAACATAAGGTGTATGTAAACGGAACAGCTATGATACACATATATATATATGTGTGTATATATATATGTGATACATATATATATATGTGTATATATATATATATTTGTGTATGTATTTATCCTTGATATAAGTAAAATAAGCTTTGGATTCGCTATACTACAGCACAAAAACTGACCTAGAAAACCTGTCTGGAGACCATTTTACACTCTGTTAGCTCTAGTTATATTCTGGCCAGTCACCTTCTTTTAAGCCTTTGGGGTTTTTTATCCCTTGGCACATGTTTGGATGGTCGGGTTAGGCAGGTAGATGTGGCACAAGCACATCGTACAACAGTAATAAAACTGTGATCACATATTTGTGATCCCCCAGGCAGCTCAGGGTGGCTGTGAACTGCAGCGAAGTCTGAACCCACCCCTGCCTGGTCTTTGGAAGTTCAAGATGACCTGTTCTCTGCAAAAAGAGGGGTCCTTTCTTTTAAAGTAATGAGATCTCTGTTTGGAATATAAAACTGCTTTTGAAGAGAAGTAAAACTGTTTAGTTTTGCAAAAGTATTTTTAGCTACTATGAGCAAAACTATTTAGTTTTGCAAAAGTATTTTTAGCTACTATTTTAGATTACTTTGAAAACTACATATACAATATCGGGGAAAAAAGCAAGTGTGCTTCTATGAGATTTTGATAATTTTAATATGGGGGGAAAAGGCAAGTGTGCTTCTATGAGATTTTGATAATTTTGATTTTGACTGTGTTTTTGAATGTGCCTTTTAAGATAATTTTCTGTATTGTATATTTGATGTCAAGACACGTCTTCGAAACACTGTCCCTTGGGTGTCTGAGGGAGGCTGAGAGGCAGCAGCAATACATTTTTCATGTTCATAAATGACACATGACACCGTCTTGGTCAAGAGCAGAACCCCAGGCCCACTTTGGAGACCTCTCTGACATTTGATTCTCACATGTGGATGATAGCTGTGATGTGGCAGGGAGGATTTCAGCTCCTGCTGGTTCTGCAGTTTTTTGTTAAGGTCTGAATTTTACTCTCTGTGAGTAGACAGGACTTCTACACATGCAGATAGGCTTTGATTCAAAATCCATGCAATAAGTACTGAATAACTTTATTTGCTGTCTCCCTAAGAGAAAGATATTGACCACATTTTTCCACTTGGGCACCTGGGAATACACCATAAAGCATTAACTGAGTGTTTGCCTCTCTTTTTTTTAAATGCTCAGTAATAGAAATTCTCTTTGACTTCTCTGAAGTTTTATGAAAATTCCCCCAAAATTTGTCCATCTGGATGCTGGGAGAACTTTCATTTGGCATGACTGAGATTGTCTCTGGAATACAGAAAGGCTGCAAAACTGCTAGACAAGATACATGAACTGCCACAGGCCTTAGTCCTCTGTCTCGTCTCTTAGGTATAAAGAAGAAAGGATTTTGCTTTTAAATTCAGATCCTCCCTTTGATTTTTCCTTAACAAATATCTGAAAAGACCTCTATAGGCAATGCCAGGCATGGTATCTTAATTACAGCAGTAGAAAAACAACTCAGAGGATCTCTAACCACAATGATGCAGTCTTTCTTCTGCCAAGAAAATAATGCTGAGACTACCCAATTACATTAAATTACAATAACTTCATCTGAGACTCGGGTTCTATTTTCCTCTATGAAGAGCAGTGAAAAAAAAACCCAAAACAAAGTAAGGAATAAAAAGAAAGAAGAAAAGAGAGAAAAGAAAGGAGGGCAGAGAGAAAGAAAAATAGGTAAGGGAAGAAGAAAGTTAAAGACAGAAATGAAAGGAGAAATGGAGGGAGAAATGGAGGGGAGGAGGGAGAAATGGAGGGGAGGGGAGGGGGGGGGGGGGGAGATGAATAAAGGGAAACAGGAGGGTTGGAATGGATGAGTGAAAAAAAGAGTGGGCATGATAGGCTGCTGGAGAAGAGGGACAGGGAGAGTAAGAGGGAGAGGGAGAGGGAGAGGGAGAGGGAGAGGGAGAGGGAGAGGGAGATGAATAAAGGGAAACAGGAGGGTTGGAATGGATGAGTGAAAAAAAGAGTGGGCATGATAGGCTGCTGGAGAAGAGGGACAGGGAGAGTAAGAAAGAGAAATGCAAGGTTCTAATTTCCAGATTTTCCCTTTTGAGAGAGAGAAAATATTTTCTGTGGCTTATGCAAGTCAGGATACTCTGACCTAAAACATAAGCTTATAGTTGTATGTGTTTAGAGTAGGTGTAGACTTTGTAGACTTTGTCATGTAGGAAGAAGGAAAAGCATCATAGTGGCTTTGAAAAATACTCCTGACATTGTCAAATGTTTGTCTATTTTGCAGGTGAAAGATGTGCAAACCAAATTCCAGCTCTGCTATATGGAAATCTTTAGACACATAAAAGGATTTACATTACATTATTGGCAGTCATTTCAGGAGAGATCTGCTCAGCGATAATAGCTAAGTACAAGCTTTTAATATGGAGTAATCATTACATTTTGGGAAGGTATGTGGAAGAGAAATTTTCTGCCATGCAACTTATTTCCACTCTTCAAGATACATTAGATCCCTTTTATAATAGACAGCTACATCTGGGCTCAAGAAAATTTACAATTATCCCGCATCATTACAGGACAGAATGAGCACAAGCAAGGGGCTTCTGCAGAAGAAATGAATTCTGAAGATAAGATCATGAAAAATGAACCACTTCAGATTTAGGGCTTTTTAGATTTGTTTAGGGCTGGAAGGCCATGTGTGCTATCTGGCAATTCCTTAGCATCAGCTTTGCCAAAATTATTATTCCTACCAGCCACGTCCTCTACATCATTTGAGTCTCTCCCAAACAAGTTGTTACTGCAGGCTGATATACTACAAAGACATCTCTATTTTCCTGCTTTGCTGCAAGTCTACCTCAGCAAATATTTGTTGTGCATAAAGTATATTGTGCTTTGGCAGGTTCTAATACTCAGGTCAATTCCAGTATGTTCACAAATCTCAGAAATACTTCAGGATACTACTAAAGCACTCAAACTTTATGAAAAGCTGTAGCTATTTAGATATAAAAAGGACGGATGCTCATAAAATGACCAGAGAACAGCTTCTGAACTGAAAGTAATACAGAATGGTGAAATCATTCTTTTTCCCACCTTATAGAAAGCAAAATATTATCACTATATGAAATATTACTGCTGCATGCCCACTTTGTGTTCTGAAGTCTGTACTTCAACAAGGTTATGCTTTCATAGAGTTTTTTTTAAAAAGGAATATTTCTCTGTGAATATTTTACATGTTTAACTGTTGGTTTTATGGTGGATACATAGCAGATTTCTTTATGTTGTCACAGTCATTAATTAGCTCTACAGTGTAACCTTGGTTTGGAAACCAGATAAAATGACACTTACTGCTCACTTAAACATTGCCAATGCACCCTGAAGCACTTTTTTTCAAGACAAGGGTTGACTATTTTCAAAGTAGCAATCGTACTCTTCTGAATACACAATTCATTGTCTTTTCAGAGGAATTTCAAAAAATGTTATTATATTAAAATAAAGGACTGATGCTAGCATTGGGCTTTGACAGCTGAAACAGAAGTCACCCTTTCAGGAGCCACAGGGCATAGATTGCTCACACCCATATGTAGATAGAGTAATAATTACTACTAATTTGGGCAGTAATATTTTTTTTTAATCTGAAATTAGTAAATGGAATGTTGTGATGACAGAGTGGTCTATTTAACAGATATGACCCACTTATCACATAGGTTTTTTTGCTTTTAATGCTCATTTCCATATGCTTAAAGACTTGCTACTGTTGAATAAATATTCATTTTAACTGTCCTTTTTCTGAATTAACACAGAAAAAAGGTTAGAAGTAATCTGTGGAAGAAAGAACTGTAGAAAATGAAGAAATCTGGTCTTTTCTTATTGACAAGAGTATCATGCAGAATTTTTTCTCCTTGCATTAACTGTAAGGGATCTCTATTAGTAATTGAGCACCACTGTTCAGCTGCTTTTTTGCAGCTCTTAATTCAGTGTGAGCATAACACACGCACAGTGCTTGCTGGGGATTCAGAACAATCCCTCCCATCTGTGCATCTCCTCTCCAAGCTTTCCTTGATGGTTCTTTGTAGGGGGGACACAAGCAGACCTGGTGCTGTAACCTTCTGCAAGATGGGCATCTGTTTGCTTCAAACCTTGAAAAATACTGAAATTAAAGGAAAACAGGCTTAGCAGATTGGTGGAACTTTGCTGAGCAAAAGGAGGCAAGACCTATGAGCAGGTATTAGATTGAGCTATCGGATCAACCTAGTCAAAAAATGAGGTGAGGAACCTATTAAAAATCTCTTCAGATGATAAAACCAATCCAGCTGAGCACATGACGTGATGTGAATATGAAATAGGAAAAATCAGGCTCTTTTCCATCCATAGCTGTCTGCTGAGTGTGAAGGCTGCTCCCCTGCAGGTGACAGAAGAGAAGTAGGCAGTAGGAGACCATACCCATGCTCTCCATGCTCATCCGTCTGGGTACCACGCCAAGTATCCCTTGCGTCTGTTCAGTAAGAACATTTATCACCTTTCAGTTTGTATTATAATCAAGCAAGATTTATGGAAAGCAAGTATCTGAGATGTTGAGATTGTTAGTATTGCGAAGATATTTGCTGTTGCTTGGATTTTTAGTTCAATGGTTCTCAACCTCAGTAATGGGAATAAAAGACAATGTTAATGATAATCTGCGAATTATAGAAATTTTTCATGCATAGCTGCAATAAATAGGTACTTGTTTTCTTAAACAGTGGTCGCATATTTTATGAAGTCCAAGAGGTGCTTGATAAAGATAAGTATTTGCTTTTTACTGGGAACTCTTTATCCTACATGAATTATTTCTCTGAGTACAATTCTAATTGTTTTGGTAACGTTATTCAAAAAGTGAAATATGGTGTTTGAGATATACTGATCCCCAAGCAGTGAAAGCGAATCACTTTCACGTTTGTGAAGCATCATATTGTACATGCTTGCTGGTTTTTCATTTCTCCTTAGGCATCACCATGGCGCTGTTAGAGACAAGATATTGGATTAGATGTGCACTAGATCCGATTCAGTACTGACGTAGGTTCTTATGCCATTTTAACATTCCTAACTTTGAACATCTGAAATGTGAAAAAGCAGAGGAAAATTTTTGAAGGGTTGTAAACAATTTTTCCTTTGCTTTTTAACCGGCCTTATCAACATCTTTTTGTTTTTCTTTCTGAATTGCGAACACTACAAAAGATGATCTGTTTTTGTGATTCTCCCTGCATATTTTATGTCTGTCAACTGTAACTCTTGCATCCTAATGGCATACAGAAAAAAATATTTTTCATTGAATTATTATTCATTAAAACAAGTTATTTGTTCCTAAAATATTAATTGCATTTACTACTTAATACAATAGTTATTATTCTTTCAAACTGTTTATACATTATTGTAGTTCTGCAGGCTTCATTAGAAGTGGTGGAAATGAACAGGCACTAAGGTTCGATTTTATTTCCAGCTTTACATGTATCTATAGATCATTTTATGCAGCATGTGGTAGTTTTAGTTCTAATTTAAAAATTTCCAAATCATAACCTTGTTCCTTAAAAATAATATTTTTTTTATTTTTATTATTTTTCCCAGCTCTAAGACAGACAATTCTGGATTTCTCCTGAGGTGCATATATAGGTCCCAGCACTGAAATCTCAGTTACTGTCAAGTAGCATTAGCATAAAAATGGAACATTTCTAATGCCAACTACTTTTTTGGCAGATGATTAGTGGGCAAGGCAAAGGCATTTTTTGTTTTTTTAGCAAGGGAGATTGTTATCGAAGATATTTCATCTCCCGCACATTTTGGCTGGTAACTTTTTACAATGACACAGACAGTAAACAGAACTGATAATTACATCTTAATAGCCTGGAAATTCTGTTGCAAATACAGAAGTTCACACTCTAAAAGACAGCTCTCCCACCCCAAACTAGTTGATTGATGTCTCGTTTAGAATGAAACTCCATTTTTAAACTTTCAAAAAGCAAACTCCTCTGCGTGCTTCTGAAGTGTACCTTTGCTGTGTCATCTCTTCTGAGCCTCTCCACTTCTTGGTGTTATGGTGACCACCAGTATTACTCCTTTAAGGGTTTATGTTCTACTTTCTTATCTAGCATACAAGGCAAATTATAACAGAGTTGAGGAAGGGTGGAGAAGATGCAAGATATCAGCTTGCTGTCCATGAGGAGTGTGGTTAGGCTGGCACAACATGCTCTATGTCATTCCCATTGCTGAGGCCTGGCAAACTATAAGCATTAGTTTGGCAATATATTATTGTATTCTTTTTCTTTACTCCATGTACACTCAATTTCCATGAGTATTTAATGGTTGTTCTGGTGTTGTGAATCTCTGTCCCTGCGATTTCTAAAACATCCAGGAATTCTGCCTCAAATACCTCCTTATTGTGCTGGATACAGACTGAAATGATCATACTCTTACGGCAACAACAGACAGTTCTCCAAAACTGATTATAAAATCAGTTGCTGACTCACCCTTCTCTTGCTTTTATGAAACTGTGTTTGCTCAAAAATCACATTGCAGTAAGCATGAAATATTTATTTTGTCCTTCTTTACTGTACTTGGTTTCATCTGTGTAGCTGTGAGGCTTCTGGGCAGGATGGTATCCTTTCTGGCAGGGGTCTCATAGGCAGATGATGTTAACCATGAACTTGACAGTATGAGGGACCTCAGTATCAGAAGGAGATGAGGGCAAGTCTGGCTGCCCACGGGACTGGTGTAGTTGATACAAGTGATTTCTGCAGACACAAGATGAAGGTGCCTGAGGATGCTCCTAAGGAGACTATCAGTAATGCTGATGGAGACCAATAGCACCAGGGTTAGGTTAAATGTGAAAGTGAAACCCCTGCTCTTCAGCAAACTGGTGAGGGATCACAAATATTTAGATTTTAGTCTTATTTATTAAATAAAGCCTCTCCAACAGCAATGAAATAAGAAGTTGTAGTACTGAAAAGAAAATCATTAACTTAGACTATCTCGGTCTAAAGCATCTTGGTCATTACCTTCGTGCCAAAATCCAAAAGAACAAGTGACAGTGTAAAAAGAGTAATAACAACAACAATTTGAGACTCTATTCACCTTTTCTTAATGATAATGTCTAAAAGACTGAAATCTTATTTATTTCACATACATATTTTTGGAGGCTTTTGTTTGATTGCTGCCAGAACTTTCACTGCAACTTGGCTTGGAAAATGGAGTAACTGCTTTGCCAGCAAGCAGTCATAAATAATGCTTATACGGTGATTTTAGAACCCGGTAGATATTGTTATCTCTTACATGATTACCTTGTAAGAATTCCAAATGCAGACAATCACAATTCTTTCATTAAGCTGAGGTTACTCAAAGTCATAATTACAATTACTTTCTATTTAAGATTCAACATAAAAGGAGAACTAAAAACTTCTCCGGTATATTTAAGTCATCGTTATACTTTTTATTGCAGTGCACCAATATTTTAATAATAACAGTAAAATGGATAGTTACTCTTTTTATCAGAAACAGTATTTAACAATACAGAATGATTAGTGAAAATTGATACAGCAATTAACTTGTATTTTCCCTCCTAAAGCAGGGTAAACATAGGCAAGACATCTCTGGCAACAATGACTGTCTCCTCTTTAGCTACTCTTGCCAAAGTTTAACTAAATTACTAACTGTTCAAGATTAAAACCCTTTTTTAAAGAATGTGTGGATGTGCTTTGGCTCTTTAGGTGCCATCAGGGTATTCATGTTATCTCCTGTGTAGGCTTTAACTTATCTGGTGTTGAATTCATTTCCATGTTTTGGTTAGCAAATTTAATTCTAACGTCTAAGATATCACAAAAAGTGGCAAAGGGAGATAAGACAGAAAAACATGGAAATGGGAGTGCACGCACCATGACTGATCAGTCTCACATGTAAGCCCTCCAAGGATTCCCTGTGATTACACTGGAGATGGATCTTTGTGTGTTCCTGAAGGGCTCCTCAGGTTTCCCGTGAGGGAGTCAGCAACCGGTGCGCTTTTCTGTCACAGAATCACAGAATATTAGGAGTTGGAAGGGACCTTGAAAGCTCATCCAGTCCAACCCTTGCCAGAGCAGGATCACCCAGACCAGGTCACACAGGCACTCGTCCAGGTGGATTTTGAATGTCTGCAGCGAAGGAGACTCCACAACCTCTCTGGGCAGCCTGGGCCATGCTCTGCCACCCTCACAGTAAAGAAGTTTTTCCTCATGTTCAGGTTGAACCTCCTATGCTCCAGCTTGCTCCCATTGCCCCTTGTCCTGTCATTGGACATCACAGAGCAGAGCCTGGCTCCTTCCTCCTGACACTCGCCCTTTACAAATTTATAGCTGTGAATGAGGTCACCCCTCAGTCTCCTCTGCTTCAAGCTAAAGAGACCCAGCTCCCTCAGCCGCTCCTCATAAGGGAGATGCTCCACTCTTGACTTGTCACATCTTCTGTCTCTGCAAAAAGTAACTTTGTGCTACTATCCAGATATACATGTATTATATAGTGAATCCTAGTTATTCCAAAATTGTGAAGAGCTGAGGGCCAATGTATCAGTGCTGAGATGTGCAAAAGGACAGTTTAAGAGTATGGATCCAACTGGTAGGCAATTCTGAATAACTAGGCAGTTTAAATTAGATTATATGAAGTATATATTGTTAAATAGAGAAAAAATAGGTCTAAATCTGAAAAAAGGAAGTGTTTTTTGAAGAACATATTCAGATTTTCTTGAAAGCCTGTATGAAATGGCAGCACAACTATTTTACATCAAGGGAGAACTAGATGTAATTTAAATCGCAAAAGGAACAAATAAGTCAGCTTGATTCTTTCCTCAGCTCTGCATTGCTCTCTTGGGTAGTACATTTCACTTTTGCTGTTCCACAAGGAATTGCAAACAGCAGAGGTCAGGGTTTAAATTTGCCTAAATACTTTCAGAATGCTTTTGTACTTTAAAAAGGGTAAGTATATGAGGATACACTTACTTATCACACAGAATCACAGAATATCAGGATTTGGAAGGGACCTCGAAAGCTCATCCAGTCCAACCCCTGCCAGAGCAGGATCACCAGACCAGGTCACACAGGAATGCGTCCAGGCAGGTCTTGAATGTCTCCAGAGAAGAAGACTCGAATGTAAGTCTGCCAGGTCTCCTTTTTCTTCTCTCTTGTATCTTACACAGCCAATCTGAAATTCTAATAAAAAAGAAAATGATTATTTGTTCTTTAAATAGATTTTGTCACTGTTAAGGAAAAAAGAAAGGTAGTGAGAGGTATTCAGATATAAAGAAATGCAGTAGCAGCATATTTGAAAACCATGCCAAAAGACATTAATGCAGTCTTTCAAACAAGTAAATATGCATGGAATAGCTACTAATTTATAAATGAAACTATCAAAAATAATGTGTAGTGCTTACTGGCAATAGTTCCATCTCATATAGCAAGGAGATGAATATGATCATTAACAATTAAATACAAACTCCCTCAACATGATAATGAAACCCTGTTTGAAGGTATTGGCCAAGTGAACGACAAAATCCAAAGTGTTCTCCGTTATCACTCAATATGCTTCAGAAGGGATATATTTCTAAAACAAACTGTTCCCTTTCACCCCTCACCCTCCCAGCTGCTTAGGGAAACGTCACCTGAGCAGCACAATATCAGCATTATTGCAACACAGCACTTCGGAGAGGATGTCAAAGAAGGCAAAAATATTCCTCAAGGTCTGCAAGAAAACATGAAAATATACAGATAGAGGGTAACAGTGCGTGATTTTCTAGCATGTCGAAAAAGGAAGTAAGGTAAGAATATCATGCAAGTTTTAGCATGTTCATGCTGGATACAGACATGTAACTTCTGCCAGTTACCTCCAAGTCATGAAAGGAAATTTTCACCATTGTTAAAAAACAATCGTGTTCTTTCCGTCATCTTTGGAACATCGCATTTTCATTCTCTTCCTTTCTGTACTCCTCCTTCTCTGCCTTTCATTTCTCTGCAGCAGAAGAAAGAGCTAGGAATAAATAATGTATGAGGGGAAAAAAAAGAATTAGAGTTTATTTATAAGGGACAATAGTTTAATTCATGAAGCAGTCTTTAAAATGCCTGAGCCTTGCAGTTGGTGAGGGTAAAATCTTATCAGGGATAGGCTTAGAGCCAATATAATAAAGACTCCTGAAGTGAGCCATCAATAAAGGAGGATTTTTACACTCACACACTTGCTGGGCTTGCTTTTCTCCTTTGGGCAAACTTCCCCTTTCTTTCCATTAGCCTGACTCTCCCAGCATAAATCCTGGCTCCAGCTCTCCCCTCTGTGTGCTTTCAGGCTTGCACGTGGAGGATATCTTGTTGCCCCTAAATCAGCGTGCCAGCCTGCCAAATATTCGCCCTGAAAGGATGGTTGGCTCCAATTCCTTTATTGGTCAAGGAACAAGTGGACGCAAAAGATGCATGTTTGGGTGTCACGTACAAAGGACTGACATACTGTGATATTCCATGTGACTCCTGTAGATTTTTTTGCTCCTTAACATCAGAATTGCTTAATTAAATATGAATCCTATGTGGTTGCTATCCCCTATAGGGACTGAATCCCTTTCTAGATGGGAAGTGACCCTCTGCACACCCAACCCACCCAGCTTTCCTCTCCTCCCCCCAGCAACAGCTCTCTATTTATATGAACCAACCAAGGGAATGGTGTCAAGAATCAATTAGTGGGGAACTTCTGAATGCTGAAAGTTACTTGTTGCCTAGCAGCAGCCCAGCAAGCTGGGCTTGACTTTGATTCATTTAACCCCAGACTAACCGGGGCTGCCAGATTCTTTTTCCTCATCACCTTCAAATGCTGTTTCAGTCAATCCAGAGCGATGAAATGCCTGAAGTCTTCCCCACTGCTTTCAGGCAGGTCCTCGCCTCTGTTTGGTTGACCAAAACGTGCAGTGGATAGGATCTGTGGTGCTTGACTTCAAAGAAACTTCCCAGGAGGCTTTCCAGGACACCATGCCTCTGTCTTGGATGTAAGGAGAGGAAGTGAAAGATCCCTGATTTCCAGAGCCAGGCCTTGGCCAGCCTGAGCAGCTCACGGCCATGGGCCAGGATGGACACAGCTGCAGGAGATAGGCAGAGCCCACCCAGGATCAAGAAGCCTTGAGTTATCCCTCTGCTGAAAATTCATGTCTCAGTCTCTGTTCTTCTTCCTTAATAATTAATTCAGCTGAGAGGAAAAGACTGTTCATTTGCATAGCTAAATTTTTCAGTCACAGCAATCAGCCTATTAATAGAAACCCATCTATTTGTCTGTCTATCAGCTTACATAAACCACTGTGTTGTCTTATAAGACATGGTATTTTGAAGGTCAGCAGACCATAAACAGCCTCTATAGAGGCAGAGAAATAGCTTGATCCTCTAGTTCAGAATACACTAAAAGAGATTTTATAAATATAGCATACCAGTCTTGGAGATTGAGTCTGTATTTTTTCAGCACTGCATGAGAGTTTCCAGGAAGACATAGTATATGATCACAATAACATCAATATCAAATGGGAAAAAAAATGACAAGGACATTTTTAAAAGCCACTATATTATGCCTGTATAGTGAAATCAGTGCTGTTTAATCAAATTACTGGGCCGCCAAGCAAGAACATTTTATTAACCAATGCAGTGGATTCATGCCAAAAAGACCAGGTATACCACTTCTGTTCACAAGCTGTCTGAAAATGAATAACATATATTTAATGTCCTGTCGTCTCCACCTATATCAGGACTTCAGACTGAAATCTTTCCATTATGGCTCCATTTTCAATTAGAGTTTTTAATAGTCAACTGTTCTCCATGCTCATTATTTGCCTAAAGATGATTTGTGACATGGAAAAGCCTGAGCACTGCCTGTTCAGATGTTTGAAGCCATTTCAATGCTATATAAATTACATTTTTTCTCATTATAAGATTGGTTGCCGCCTTTTACCAGATGACACCTGTGTCTCTTTCCTAATTTTCACCTCTAACTGCTGTACATGCAGCTCTGCGTACAAGGAGGTTGTAGTGAGGTGGGAGTCAATCTTTTCTCTCAAGTAACAAGTGATAGGAGGAGAGGAAATGGCCTCAAGTTGAACCAAGGGAAGATTAATTGGATATTAGGAAAAATTTCTTCACCAAAAGGGCTATGAGGCATTGGAATTGGCCGCCCAGGGCAGTGATGGTCACCATCCCTGGAGGTATTTAAAAGATGGGTAGATGAGGTGCTTAGAGACATGTTTTAGTAGTGGACAGTTTGTGGTTGGACTCCATGATCTTAAAGGTCCTTTCCAACCAAATGTTTCTATGATTAATAACAGATATTTGATTCAAATAAATAGCAGGTTAAACTGAAGAGGTGGCACTCTACATAGGGAAGAACTTCCTATAGTGACACTGGCCTCTCTGCAGAAGAGCGAGACAGATGACACCAGCCCCTTCCCTCATTCCTGCATATCGCAACTTGTCTCCTCCTCCTCAAAAGCCCAAAGCCAAGGATTTACTCAGGGCTTTGTTATATTCAGTCTGGCTTACACACAAGGTGACAGGCAACAGTAAAAATAAGAAGATATATATCAGAAGACAGGCCAAAGCCGGAGAGTTGAAGTCTGAAATGTGTCAGGAACACAGCCCTGCCTCAAGGGATTTTTTTAGAGGAAATAAACACAATATATAAGTGATTGAAAAAAAATGACTACTGAACATGCCCTGGAGGCCTCTCATGTGAATTTAAATTAATAAAGTCTGAAAAGCCTTTATGTAAAAAGCTTGATAAGATGACTGCCACTATTTAGGACTATTTCTTTAGAAGACCAAAATCAATTCACTGTCGCATGACAGCAGGCTGAAGTCACATCGAAGTAACAGAGTGCAAGAAATTCAAAGGAAAAGAGTACAGCCTATTTAATCCAGGCATCAGAAGACTTATTTAAGTGCTTGGGCACAGAAGCTTCAAATGGCCTTTTGAAATCTGCATTATCACATTGATCAGTCCAATTTCCCACAAATGTATATAACTTTCAGCAGTGAGGCAGAGACCATTGATGCGGTACAGTCTTTTGCTTTTGGTAATGAGGGATGAAACTCTGCAGCCAGAACACATTTTCCTGAGCGAAAATGACAACACAATTCTGACGCAGCAGTCTGATGGTTGGTGAAAAGAAGATTAAGGATAAGAAGTCAAGACTATTCAAGTGATCTAACTTTTCATATGCATAATTCATATCTATACTAACCGGAATGAAAAATCAAAAGGATTTAACAATCCGGGAACGTATTGATTATACCCTGCCTGTCCTTTAACACTTTCAGAGGACAACTATCTTGATAAATCATGGTAGCATGTTGCTCAGTTTTCAGACATTAATGCAGTGAAACTGTGGCAACAGCCAAGAAGAATGTATTTCTGTTCAGCCTTTTCAAACAACAACTTCTAGAGATGAATTTTAATAGTGAGGTCAGCTTCATTTCTAGCTGTTAACATATGGAAGCACATGACTCCTGGTGTTTGGCCAAGTAACAGTGAGGTGATGTGGGCAAATCTTTTGACCTAAATTGTTTCCAACTTCACTCTAGACTCAGTGACTCGAGGCATTTCATTTTTCTCGTCTGTTTCCTTCCTCCATAAAACTAGGATAACAGTACTTATGAGAATGTGGTCATGAGGCTTTATTCATTAATGGCTCCATGTAGTTTGAAGACATGGAAGTGTTACCTCAAATGCAAAGTGCTGCCTTAATCCCACTTCATTCTCCAGGCTGCCACAACTTCCACCAGCAATACTGAAAAAAGCTCTTTATTCCTTAGTGCACCCGTGTGCTTGCTGAATAAGCCACCCCAACAGTGATTCTCTTATCCTCCATCCATGTATTTCCCCAGATTTTTTTCACATAACTTTCCTCATAGATATATTTTATTCTTTTGATGCACTTTCTGTATTTTGAAGACATTCTGAAACTGCAACCTCAAAGAGACATTTTTAATAAGAAATTACTTTAATCTTTTAAACTTTAAAAAGAAAATCAGTTCCATATCTTGGTAGGTTCCTACCTAGGTTGTATATTTGTCTTTAAGTCATATAGTCTGATGAGTTTATTCATTATGGTAGCGTGTTTTCAGTCTCATATGAGAATGAATTTGTTTGCTTTTTAGGAGTTATTGGCTTGAGTACCAACTGTTAAAGCAGTAAAATCTACACCGTCATAAGTGAGATACTTTATTTCACTCTTTCTCACTATGATGACAATGCTGCTCAGCTATTACAGATGATTTCATTACATGTAATTTTTTAAAAAATCAGGCACAATAACATAATTTTGCAAATTAGGTTGCCAGAAAAGATAAGAGCAATGAGCCAGCAAAAAACTTAGGTGTCGATATTCATTTTCACATCTTTGCAAAGTCTTGCCTACAGATTTATGTCTACAGTACACAATTTTGCTTCATCAATACATTTTTAATCGGAACGTGTGAAATTACACCCACTTTTTCTGAGTCATATTTAATCCTAAGCAGTATAAATTTCAGCTAACTTGAGGAGGACTTGTGCTTACTAATGAAGCCCAAATGCTGGCATTAGGTAACAAGTTAGCAAGAAACTTCATTCATTTCAAAAGCTCTGGGTTCCTGGTAGGCATTTCCTGTATATTCAGTTAGTGACAAAATCTTCAATTAGCACTAGAGGGCATTGGAAAAGAAAATAGAGAGTTAGTGTGCACTGAGATGCAAATGCTTTTAGCAGTGAAAAGGAACAATTTCATGCCAGCCTGCACCAACAACAAGCTTGGATTTTTTTTCATTTTTCACTGTTGGATATTCACACATTAAGTCAAACCCTGAAATGTTAGTAACAGGATTACATTATTTATTTTCACTAATGGGTCTACCTGTAGCCCTGATCATCTCACTAGTAGAAAGAACAGTCATGTCCTACGTTTACATGTAATTTTTCTTCCCCAAAATACTTCGCAGCCTGTACGCATTTTAGATCTAGAGTCAAACATCAAGAACCTTCTTTTTTAAATTGAAGCTTCTGGTGAAATCAATGATCAGTGTATTAGTTTTCCCTTTAGTAAAAAATGTGCTCACTTCTCAACAGAACTTTAAAAATATAAATATTCAGGCTTTTGTGCATAATTTATCCCATGGAAGAAGACAAGAGTTCTTCCGACCCAAAATATTTCATTATTATATCTGGAACAGGATAGAGTTACAGAGGCAAGATCAGCTGGCTATGATTTGTAAATAAACTCCCATATTACATTAGCTTAGATGTATATTTGTCCTAATTCACCTGCTGAGGTTAGGATGAACCTCATGAGATTTCTGGTCAACAAGCTGAAGTTTGGAGGAGTTGCCTGAACATGGCACTAACTTTTGTACCTTGAATATAGTACCTGGCAAACACTCAGGATCCTGACCCGAGGGTGTGCAGAGGCTAAAGGCAGGTTTTTTGAAGGGCTGAGCTGTATGAATACTTACCCATTTTTGTAACCAGAAATCTGTGGCGTTGATGCTGAAAGATTTGTTCCTGCAGGACAAATATAGGCCCTGCTTCTGCTGACTTCAATGTTCAGCACTTTCTAGAAGTGAGCCACGAATTGGATGGATGGCAGAAGAATGGTACAAATGCAGCAAAGTAGGAAAAATGAATGGGAAAATAGCTTGAAATAGGTCATGATCAATACAAGTTTTAATACGTGCATAATGTTGACATACTCGGCTGAGTGGGTTTTTTCACATTTCATAATACAGTTTCATACTAGTGCATTCCTCTTAACGTGTACAGCAAGAAACTGTAGTAAAAATATGGTAAAAGACATCAAGCATCAAGTTAAGTTCCTCATTGTTAAAATCTATGTTTATATCCCCCAGAGGCAGTGTCTACAGCCATCTCTTCACTTGTTTTTATCATGATGTAGAGCATGGTAAGGGTCTTTGGGAAACCAAAATAATAATCATAAGTGAAGGTTCTCCTTATATGCTGGGTAGTTGAAATGTATTTAAAGTGAAATTATAGTTGTTGAAAGTTAAATAAGAATGTTTTTGAGAAGCCTGAGTTAATTTAATTTAATTTTGAACCTGGAGTCTTATGCAGCTGATTCAGTAACTTGAATGAAATTTTATTTGAGAGCTACAGCTAAACTAAAACGGTTTCCAGGAGAGTTAGTGGCCTACAGGGTGCATCTACAATAAATCCTTTGGTTTAACACCCAAGACAAAGTTTTAAAAAAATAATTTCCATTAGGTCATGATGTATCCTTGTAGTAAGTTACACAGTGTGCATGTGGGAAGTAAGTTATCTGTTAGAGGATCAATGAATCATACGGTAATAATGGATAACACTACTTAAGTAGTAATAACATTTGCAAACCACTCACATATTTTTACTTTCCATCATAACACTTATATAAAGTAAATGTGGGTCGAATACCACTCTCAACTTACAAGATGGAGAAGCAAGAAAGAAAGACTCCTGTGGTTTGTCAGGCAGTAAATCCGTAGTTCAAACTCAGGGTTCTCATATATTCTAGCTATGACTAAAACTAAAATCAAAGACATGTGGCTTTCATAAAAAATACCATTTTAGACATGATTTTCCTACACTATCAAGAATCAGAAGCAATTATTGGTATGTATTTTTTTTCCCGAATTTGGAAATAAGTTAGAGAGTAGTACAAATGACAAAGTACTGTTATAAGCTACTAGAAAGAAATATTGCTGTTTGCAAATCTAGCTACATAATATTAATACAATAGCTTAAGTTTTCACTGATGCTTTTATATTCAAACCCCAGAAGAATACTTTAGATCACTACTTGCATCTTCAGACAACGTGAAAAATTGCAGAAAACTCAAGCTGAATGAAAAGTGGCTGAAGAAATATGCTTGAATATAGGCTTTTTCTTTTTTTTTCCCTATAGGCTAAAGAAATCTGCAAATTAAGGAAGACAAAGAAGAATTAGATAACCAAGCTTGCACATCACCAGAAACAATGTTTGGTTTTAAGCTTCTTAGCTGTAAATAAGTGGTCTTGATTTTGCAACCTCTGTCATCCTCATCACAGTGTTGTAAATAACTGCTAGAGCACAACATCCCAGAACAGGAGAAGATCTTTTGTTTAGAATTTGTGAGCTGTCAGACTTATTAATGATCATGTCTGCGCGTGTGGTTTTTTTCTTCAGGCCTAGCAACATATCATTGCCCTAATAAAAACACAGCGACATCCAGTTTAAAAGTGGTTGTTTACCAAGTAAACACTTTATTAAACGTCAAAATATGAAACAGCCTTCCAACAGAGGCAAAGTTTTTATTAAGTTTTAAAGTTGTTTTTAATCAGATGCAAGTTGGCGCTGCAATGGTTTGAACAGGCAGGGTGGAGCGTGGGCTTGGTACCAAAAAATAGGTGAAACGACCATGTTCCGGACTTCTATTTGAGAGAAATAGAGATGTTTTAAATCACATCTGATCCTGATTTCACCTCAAACAACCTTTCTAGGGGTAGCAATCAGGACAAGATCAATCTCAGTGTGTTGTGACTGGCTCTAGTTGACTAGAGGAGAAAAAAACACTGTATTTTTAGGAGGCCTCAGTCATATGGTAACTGAAAGCTTTTCTTCCCGATAAAACAGGAACAGCTTTTCCTATGCCTCTAATTCCATCTCTTTAAAATGTTAATTTACAGTAATTTTTCTTAATCTAGGGCTATAATGGTGGCTGTAACGACAGCTCATGTTTCAGTGAATACCAGCTTTGTCTTGTTCCATATTCAGTCTCTCTGGATGATAAGTTTTATTATGCACATTGACAGAAGTCAATGTCTGTTTGTTATTTCAGTTTTATATGTTACCAAGCCTGAACACAGAGAAATTAAGTTGTTAGCTCTATTATGATGCAGTTTGGATTTGAAAAAGAAAAGAGGAAAGTAAAATAGGCCAAAAACCACAATAAAAATACATAGCAACAAGCATTAGGAGACTGACTGTAGCTCAGAGAACGAACAACATTTGCAGCACAATACAAATGGGAGGAAGCTTTATAGGGGCATTGAATTTAGAAGAAAACATTTGCAGGAGGAGGAATTAAATGCTCTGAAGAACTTCTGGGACAAAATAAAGAGAAACAATGAGTGCAAAGCCTTGTCAGAGTCAGAAACATATTCCAAGAAGTATTAATATTGGATGTGTGGGGAAAGAGCTCATGGAGAATTAGTAGCTGTGTGTTCCTGCTGTCTTGAGGCAGGGAACATCAGCTTCTGTTTCAAATGAAGGTTGATGATGGCAAATGAGGCAACATCATCTCAGAACAAAGAGCTGAAGGTGGCCAGTGGTTAGAGCCTAAAGCCTATGGTACAAAATGCAGGAATTAGTACATTTCAATTTATGTTTGCATGGTGTTAAGATTGAAATCAAAGCTGGAAAACACAATCTTCTGTTTGTTCCTCCATAGGTAATGAACTTTAAAAAGTGGTGCATTCGGGTAGTCTCTCAATGACACATACAAAGCCAGAAGTCATTAACTGGGACACACAAACTGCAAGTGGGTCTTTGAGAACGGGCATTGCCAGGTGCTGAGCCATGGAGAATGAAGCTGCTCCTCCTTCAGTGAGGTGAAGAAGAGGCCACACATGACTTCAGCACCCCCAAATTTTCCCAGTTGGTCAACTCAACACTAGTAGGTAGCAAATAGGATCACTCCAGGGTGTATGGTAGCTTTGAAATTTATTATTTTCCTGTTTGAGAGAAGATTGCCCACTAACTTCTAGGTCACCAAGTAATTTGTTGTGCAATTAGGATGCTTGTGGACACAGGCACTTTTAAAGCAAGCAAACTACACTTGTCCCTGCATAGCCTCCTTAGGCAAAGAATAAAATGTTTTCTCTTAATTAATCCACTTATTTTTGTTTTTCGACTGCAAGGGAAAACACTTGCTAAATTGGCTTAGATTATGCTGTGTTTTATTGTACTTTTAAAATACTACTTTAATAACCGCTTCATCTGAGAACTGGTAATCGCTTCTGCAACATCATCTGAAATGAACGAGGATACAGTACTAACAACATTTAGTATTTTCCCTCCAAAGCACCCTGAATGTTTTAAGTGCACTTTGAGCAGAAAAGTTGCTCCCCAGAGTACTGGCAAGCCAGTGATGCAGCCCAATCCCCAGGGAAGTGGCATCACAAGCATGACACAGTATTTTCTGGTGTTTACCTACCAGGGCATCCATATTTTGCTCCCAGAAGATTGTATCAAGTTTATTTATTTTTATGGAAGATGTGTACCCAGTCCTAGTCAGAAAACTCTATTTACAGAGATTTAGCTATTCACTGAAGAGCAGTGGAGGCTTCTTGATAACCTACATTCCCTACTAAGCAGAGTAACTTTGTTGAAGAGTTGGGGAGTAAAAGGAAGAAGGGAAATATTATGTTGCTTGCTGAAGGACTTATTAACAATATTCATGAATACAGAAGGCAATAACCTATGATTTACACATTTAAAAATGCAGCCGTGAAGCAAGGACCCATTTTTCATTCTAGCTTGTGCTTTACCAGGAAGGGGATGGAGAGGATTTGAAAATGTGCCACCAATATTTCAGCACCTGGTAAAGAAGAGGAGCCCTTAGAAAGTGTAGACCCCTCAGGTTTCAACTGAGTTTTAGCAGACATTGGGATTTGCTATTATAATCCACACACTATACTTCTGGTAAATGAAATGCTTCAGGAGATATAAAAATATCAACTATGAGCTAGCTATGGCATTCAAACACTACATTTACTTTTAAAAAATTCAGTTTTGTAAAATACTCTTTGTTCAGGGCAGTCACTAAGGTAAAGAAGATATGAATTTTACTTATGCGCCGATGGAAATTAAAATTCTGCTGTGTGACAAAGAAAAGCTACAGTAAAACCCAGATTTATGAAGAAGAAATAAACAGAAAGCAAAACACAGCATTGCTTCAAAGATTTACAAGTATCATATATTCGGTAAAGTAGGTTATAAAATAAAATGATCCCACATCAACCAAAAACAACTAAGCTGTGTTAGTTTTACACAAATCTTTCTGCTCTTAGGCCTTGAAGTCTGGTTTTGCTGCACATTTTAACCGCAGTGCTTTCTCCTGTTGAAACACTCATTGGGAAAATATTTCGAAGAGCTTTGCACTGGCCCTCATGGGAAGAGAATGAGCAATAGGAGCATTTTCGTGAACCACCAGCTTTTTTTTTAATAAGTACCTGTGGTGGTTGCTATGTTTTTCCTGGAGATAAATGCTAAATGTCTGGAAAGGTGGGAAGCTTTTTATTAAATGGATGAATGGTTTTTCCAATTCTGATGTTCTCTACACAAATATGTGAATTAAAGCATCTATAAAGCATGCAGTGAAAATTGATTTGGCACAGAAGTGTAGTAGCTGTAGCAAGAGGCAGGTCACAACGTGTATTTATAATAACCCATTCCTAGATAAATAATTTTCACTGCACAGGACCAGGACTTAGTGTATCACCCAAGGCTGAGAACAGTCAGACACCCCTGCTTTGATAGGGCCTGTGTTAGTAAGAATTTGGAGATATAACCTTTTTCAAACCTAGTGACTGCAGATTAGTATCTAATATTTCTTGCTGAAAAGAAGCCATTGATGGAGATATTTGCACTTCTTCTGCAGAAGGAGCAAGGCAACACCTTCTCTTAGCTCCCCATTTTTGATGCTAAAAGAGAAAAGCTAGAGCTAAGATGACCTTTCCGGAAATGTTTCTTCCTTTAACCTGGGTTGGTGGGTATCTTATACTGTATAATGCATGCATTGCAACTATTCTGACAACCAGAGATGAGGAAGATGTGCTGCCCATTTCCAAATTGCAAAAATCCAGTGCTGTGTCACGGCACCCCACTGTCTCCAGGCACCATTGTCAAATCAGAAAATTGCCAAAACAGGATTTATTTTGGTCCATGTATGCTTCTACTTGGAGTACAGTCAAACTGCGGTCCAGATCACTGAACAGCCCAGCAGCCCTGCTGGTTGTAACTCCAACCATTTTCATAAACTCTAATCTGCCCTATTTTCCCTCTAATCCCTCTCTGTAGGAAAATAGATCTCCCATGGACATGTTTGAAATGTCCTATAACTAGCAGATTACTAGAAAATTAAATTCTGATGTTATCCATAAAAGTTTTGGCTAGCCACAATCAGATAATTATTTATCTTCAAACTATAATGAAAAACATCCAAATGCAAACCTGAATTTATAAATTCATTTTGCAATTTCTAACCTGGATTACTTACCTATAATTTATTCTCCACTTGGCTTCAAGTTTTGTTCTGTTTTATGTTCTGTTAAAGGTTCATGATAGCCTTTTATCAGCCTATACATAAAATACTAAGGTGGTTGAATAAGTTTGCACTGCTCACTAACAGTAATTATATTATAATTAGTTATAGTATTGGTAAATTGTGTTTTATACTTCCTTCACCTGCATAATGATAAAAGAATATGGTAATATTTGTAGCCAATCCAAAGATGATGTTGAAGCCTATGAAAATCAAAAGTAAAATATGATACATTATATTTTTTGTGTGTATTTCATTGTAAGATATTTATTCCAAATGTGTATTTGATATTTTGACAAAGGCAATGTAGCACAATTGTAGAGATTTGTACATAGTGGTGATTTTCCATGGGATTTCTCTAAAAAAAGAAACAGTAAATAAAAAATACAGTATGTTCTTAGCAATGTTCATGCAATATTGCAAGCATAAAAGCACCAAAGCCTTCCAATCATTATTTCAGCAGCTGTAAAACAAAAGGAGATTGCTATATATTTATCAGGTTAGGCAAGCTTTTTAAAGGTCTGATGAAATTTAAAAGCCTATCTGAAAACAAACCAACCAGACTTCATAGTTTACTACAGTGCCAATTTTAAAATAAAAGTCTTCAATTCCCACACAACACCCACATCTTCTTTAATCCTCAGAATAGTGTCTTCGTCATATGTCAAGCTTTTTATACAAATCTGTTCTCAATTGCTTTTATTTTTTGCCCTTTTTTTTTGCCCTTCTTTTTTTCCTCTCCTCATGTAATTTTAAGCAACTCCTATCCTAGGTTTCTGATGTGATGCTATTTTTCTGCCAGGTAGAAGTCCAAAGAGAAATGTGTGTATCTAGTAAAAATAAAAGTGGACTACTGATACCATGTTTTTCAACCCAGTCTTTTTTCAGGGCTTTTATTGTGGTTCTCTTTCACCGTATAGGAAGGAGGAAACAGATGTGTCTAAGGATTGATGTCAGACAATCCAAATGTCTGTAGAAATCCTGAGAGCCACAACTGGAGGTCTGCTGTCAGAGGATGGAGTAGTCACAGCCTATTTTCACGGATGATGGTGAGTTGATCACATGGGAATAGGTGCAAAACCTCTTCAAAAGGGTAAAATAGAAACCAGAAAAGTCAAACACCCCATGAAAAGGAAATGTTTACAGCGATATTTAAATTTTTTAAAGAACATAACAAAGAAAAAAAAGAGTACTTTTAGAAGTGCAATTACCTGAGTATCACCATTGCAGTAAGTTGAAAATAGCACGTAGGCCTCCAGTAAAAATTTGGATTAATAGTTTTGCTGAAGCGTAGAATGTAATGGCTGCAGTCATGCATACTGGTCAGCAGTAAGGGTTAAGAAAACTGAACGTGCATAATTATAACATGCCTTCAGATTGAAATATCATACTCTACAGTGTGTACTACGATTTGCATATGGTTACTGAGAGATAAATATCATATATCGATTTACAACATAATTGGAATTGTATCTGAGGTAATCAGAAAACAGCAATGGGACAAATAAACAAAGACTGACAAAGCAACTTTTGTGGAAACTGATATTGATCTGCAGAAACTAGTATCAATTTCACAAATTAGAACCCTTGATTAAAGAGTGGGAAGAGGTTACCTAAATTAATCAGCGGATATGGTACAGCTTTCACAGGTCCCGAGGTACAGAAGACCACTGACCTGTAGCTACAGTGCATGGTGCTTATCACTCCTTGCGGTTTTACTTCTCGGTGTTTTGGCTGTTCAGAATAGATGGATCCGGGCACAGAACTTGTTACAATAATGACCACGTGGAAACTCTGCACAATTTCAGCTGCATGCAATGTAGGGAACACAGCAACCTGAGGTTTGGAGCGGGTTTTCTAAGGCTGTGAAGCAGTTCAGCTAGAACCACTGACAGTTCATAGGGAAGCAAACGCTGACAGAAGAACAAAAGAAATTATGATGAGAGTCATAAGTGACACTGAAAAGAGACGGGTTCCTTTTGACATTTAGAGCTACGTGACAGTGCAGCATGAGACAAAAGGAACTGCATGACACAAAAGGATTTCAGGATTCTGTAAACCTACAGATGAACTTCTTTGGCAAGTTTGGGAGGGGGAGGACACTGGGAAATAAGAAAATGTGTAAAATAATTCCTCAGGATGTTTAAAAACATTTTTTAAATTTTTTTTTTTAACTTTATGATGGTCTGTATTCTGCTTTTAGTTGCCTTGGTAGGAAATCTAGAGAAAGACCTATGGATTCTGAAATGGTAGCTCTGGGTTTCTTTTAGTGTAAAATGAGAGCAGAATTTTGTCCTCTGCCTTCAGTCATATGATTGTATCTTCATACTTTTAGATTCTATCCCCATAATACTCCATGAAAGCCATATGGAGTGGCTTGAAGCTTTGTCAATTGGTTAACAATACAAAAAAAGAAGATAAATATAAGTGCGAGATAAATATTTTCTTTCCTTTATGTTTCTAGTTTTGTTTCAGAAAAGAAACAAAATTTCGTCCACCAGGAGAGAAATTGCTGTGTGACTAAAATGGCATTAGCCTGTCTCCTATGAATCTTCTGAAAGCACAAAAGAGTAACAGTGAAAAAGAGCAAACAAATGCTGCCGCTGCACAACTAGACTTGAAAAATAAACCATGTTTTACGGCATATATTTCAGAAGTTCTGAAGCCAGAAGGAATTGTTAGATCTGCTGCATAACAACAGGCCTTAGACTTTTCTTTAATTAATTCCCGTTTAATTAAAACTTAGTAAGAACAATCCAATCTTGACTTAAAGTATTAGCAGTTTTGTAGAACCTGCTGCACTATTTTGTAAGTGGTTCCAAAGGTAATTCCCTTTGAATTCTAACTTGAATCGATCTAGCTTCAAATTCTAGCCAGTGGATTTTGTTATGTCTTTTTCTATTGTAAGGAGAAGAATCCTATTATCAAATACAGTCCCCAAAGCACTTGCAGATAGAGAAAACACCCACACTTTATCCATCATAAACATATTTGTTTATGGATGGAGGATGAAAGATTCCATCTGTGAAGCTTATCAAAGGAAAGGTTAAGTCATTACTTCGAATAATGTTTGAACCTCACATAATAACTTGGAGGGGGAAGGTTTTTATTTATGTGCACTGAAGAATTGACTTCCCCAGCACTGACTCACTCCTCCTTTGTGTAAAGAATACAGTGGAATAATATGCAATGGAAAAAAAGCCTGAAAGGAATGGGAAAGGGAGTGGGGTGTGGGTTTCTCCATATTTATTCCTACAAGTTTTGCAGACACTGAAAACAAATAGAGTATAAGCCCCTTAGCTGGGTCTTACATCCTCTTAGAAAGATGATTTCACTAAGGGTAATTTGTACACCTACAAAGGACTTAGCTGGAAGATGCACCCAAGACTTGACTTCAGAGGTGCTAGTGTGATTGATGGTTATTATATACATATATAATATATATATAATGATTTATTCCTAATAACTACAAAAACAAATTTAGATATATAGAGCAAATTTATTATACACATTTCAAGGGTCACTGGACCCAAGAAAATACCTTCCCACAGATTAGAGCACTCTTGGCTACTAAAGATACCCTGTTTTGACCCATGGAATGAAGGAGCAAATACACACACATGAGCCTTGAAACAAGAGCATTATACACATTTGTCACTTTTGATGTTGCCAGCACCCCAGTGGGTATCATAAAATAAGAAATAGGTAACTCTGTTAAGACAGGATGCTGTCTGTATTACCGTGATAAATCACAGAATCACAGAATCACACAGAAC
>NW_010188810.1:0-3297 GCF_000695765.1 Mesitornis unicolor
CACATATATATATACACATATATATATATATAAAAGTGTATACATAGGTATACTATACTTGCATATCTACCACTGGAATGTCAATTGGAATAACAATACGTTCTCTGATATGTCAAATTAGTAAACTACAACAAGGAAGCTGGAGTGGTGAATCAAATAACATTAACTGCTCTTTTCAAATTCACAAAAAATGTAAAATAAAAAATTACAAAAGTAGAAGAAAAAAACTCATTAAAATATCAGCTTCTCTAAGAAGTTTTTAAGACTCTTTAAATCAGGCAAATCTTCCTTTTCAGTTCATTGTCAAGAGTGTTTTTCCTATGAGTGCTTTGCCAACTTATTTTTCATCTCTGGGCACAAGTAATAAAAGTTAAGAGAATTCTATAGACTTTAAGGACATTTGGATCCAACTCTGAATCCACCTTTTTTAACTGCTTGATCATTTATCTAATCATTTTGGAAGCTTCCCCAGAAAAGTAAAAGAGAAAATTAAAGTGCCAAAACATTGTTTCACATACTCGTTTTCAAAACGAGAAAGCAGAAACGGCACTTGGAAAATTAGTACCAATGGCAGTGAGGTTATTAAATGCTAAATGTCACTGAAAATCAAACATCTCGGTGCTTCAGCTTTCAGGAAATAAAACCATCAGCATGCCTTTAATTTGCCTGAAACTTAATGATTTAAGTGGAAAACGGTATAGCATTTTCAGCTTATTGCAGTGCTGTTGATGTCTTAGAGTTTCAGTGTGTTACAAGTAGTGAGAATGGTAAGTCATAGAATCAGAGAATCATAGAATCACAGAATGGTTTAGATTGGAAAGGACCTTAAAGATCATCCAGTCCAACTGCCCTGCCATGGGCAGGGACACCTCCCACCAGACCAGGTTGCTGGAAGTCCTGTCCAACCTGGCCTTGAACGCTTCAAGGGAGGGGGCGTCCACAACTTCCATGGGCAATCTGTGCCAGTGTCTCACCACACTCAGAGTAAATAGTATCTTCCTAATATCTAGACTAAATCTACCCTCTTCCAGTTTAAAACCATTCCTCCTCATTTTATCGCTACCTGCCCTTGTAAAAAGTCCCTCTCCAGCTTTCCTGTAGGGCCCTTTCAGGAACTGGAAGGCTGCAATAAGGTCTCCCCGCAGTCTTCTCTTCTCCAAGCTGAACTGCCCTAACTCTCTCAGCCTGTCTTTATATGAGAGGTGCTCCAGCCCTCTGTTCATCTTCGTGGTCCTCCTCTGAACCTGCTCCAACAGCTCGACATCTTTCTTGTAATGGGTGCCCCAGAACTGGACTCAGTACTCCAGGTGGGGTCTCACCAGAGCAGAGTAGAGGGGCAGAATCACCTCTCTCGCCCTGCTGGCCACACTTCTTTTGATGCAGCCCAGGGTGCAGTTGGCCTTCTGGGCTGCAAGCACACAGTGCTGGCTCATGTTGAATTTTTCATTGACCGACACCCCCAAGTCCTTCTCCTCAGGACTGCTCTCAAGCCATTCTCTGCCCAGCCTGTATTTGTGCTTAGGACTGCCCTGACCCAGGTGCAGGACCTTGCTCTTGGCCTTGTTGAACTTCATGATGTTGGCATGGGCCCACCTCTCCAAAGCCAGAAATACTTCAAATTAATCCAGACATGGTACACCAGTACGCATTTTTCATAGGGGTATTTTACAGATTCATCTCTTTGCAGGCAGCTGTATCATGGATGGTAGTGATTGGCCCACTGCGATAAAAAGGGTTTCTGCAATTTAGTTGACATCATAAGTTTTCTGAAAAAAAACAATGCAGCAATAGAGCAATTAACAAGGTTTGAGTATGATTCCATTTGACAGCTTTCTCACTTCATACAGAAGATCCTACTATGAACTGATTCTACAGCATGTTGCAAGTCTTTTACTTCCAAAAATGCACCATTCTTTGTTTTTATTTAATGTATGTATATTTTCAGTGTTAGAACCATTCTCTAACATTTGTTTGCTAATATTAATTAAAAATTAATATTAAAAAAAATCATTGGCTAAGATACAAAGACAGTTTTAGCATGCAGCTGAGAATTTTAGGCTTATAATAGAAGTGTCAATATAAGCAAGTTTTGTATTTTATTTTTAAATAAAAAAATAAAAAGTGAGAGATTGAGGGCATAAACATGAATACAACTGAGCTGATGGGATCTTTACTTATGGATGAAGACCTTCTTCCCTTCCTTCCCTCTCCAGAGAAGGGAAGACACCAGACCTGCAAAGTTTCAGACACACCAGAAAGCAATGAGAAGCAGAAGGACAGTGGAAGCAGATGAGAGCAAAGTCAATGCTCAAGGGACATTAAGTCCTTGGCTATTTGGTGGTTATGGAATTCAAGAAACCATAAGGTCACTGCTACAAAGTTAAATGTTGGAACTCTCAAGCATTTTCTATTCTTCCTTGGGACAGCAGCATTCAATTTTGCAAATATTTCTGAGGAGTTATGTGTGGATGTACGGTGCTCATGTTCAGTTTTATAAACAGGGAATTCAATCCATTTTCTTTCTAAACCACAAGCAGGCTGTGTCTGCTTTTGTTTAATTATTTTTTATAATAGCTTTGATGGATATTGGTCCCTGATTGATTGTAGCCAGCACAAATCTGCAGCTATGCAGCTGAAGCTGCCAATCCTCTGAAAAATCAGCATTCTCTCTTCCTTCCATCTCTGTGTCTGGCAAGCACCCAAATACACCGAGCTGTCTGTACCATCCTCAGCTGATGGACAAACATCACTTCAAACCATTTTGACTACTAATTCCTCTGGGGAAATAAAAATTGTCTCTCTACAGAGCAATCCCAGTGCTCTTTGGAAAACTGATGATAATATGCTGGATAATTACTAGACAACAGAAACCTGCTTCTGTGATGTGTTGGAAACCTTGACTCTTCCTGAGGACTGAACTGCTGTCACCTCACAGGCAAGTAGTTACCTTCCTTAGCAGATATGGTCTCAGAAGTACTTATGGAGATGGAGCTTATCATGTGTGGGAAGCCTAGGAGCCATTGTTTAATGAGCTTGTTAAAAGCAGGGTAGTTACCTGCCAGACAGGACACCCAGGCAGAGCACTCCCAAACACTTCTAGGCTGGTTGCTAGGTTAATTGTCATTATCAGTAACCATCATTTGCTATATAATTACACAGGGCTTGGCACACATCTTAACATGAACATTAACAACATTATATTATATATTAATAATTATATGCTAAGATAATGACAATTCAGCTATAAATTAATCTGGTCTTTAACTATCATGAGTCACAGAATCACAGAATCACAGA
>NW_010188811.1:0-1767 GCF_000695765.1 Mesitornis unicolor
TAATTTATATATTAATATTACTCTCACCATTCTTGCTCCTTAGCTCTTAGTTTGAGTTTCAATGGCTGATTTCATGATTTTAATTCAGGCCTCACTTTGGAGTTTAGTTTATCTCTAATAACATCAATACTACAAAACAATTATTATGATTAAGCTGTGTTACGATAAACAATTTTAGCATGGGCACATACTTTCCAGACTGAGACCAGCACATGTCAGCACTACAAGCAACAGGACAAAAATCTAATCTTATTGGCTGCTCATGGCTTAAGCAGGTTTACTCTTCTCTGGGTAAAAAAACTTGCAGGGCAGCCAAGTTCAAAGAGTGATGGTGAATGGAGTTAAGTCCAGTTGGTGGCGAGTCACAAATGGTGCTCTGTTTAATGTCTTTATCAGTGATCTGGATGAGGGGATTGAGTACACCCTCAGTAAGTTTGCAGACGACACCAAATTGGGTGGGAGTGTTGATCTGCTTGAGGGTAGGAAGGCTCTGCACAGGGATCTGGACAGGCTGGATCAATGGGCCAAGGCCAATTGTATGAGGGTCAACAAGGCCGAGAGTCGGGTCCTGCACCTGGTTGCCAAATATTGTTGGACTATTTTTGAACCCTTGAGGTAACACCCTCCAGGTAAGTTGCGTTTTAGGACCCGTAGGGGGGCTTTCCCATTCAAAGGCACATATCGCGTGACTGGTTTTGTCTAGAGGTATGCAGAAGAAAGCATCCTTCAGATCAAGTACAGTAAACCACTTAATGCTTTTCCTTTAAAACAGTCAGCAAGATATATGGATTAGCCACTACTGAGTGAATATCTCGAACAATCTGATTCACGGCTCTTAAATCTTGCAGAAAACAGAAAAGGACCTGGGTTTATTGGCTGACAGCTGGCTGAATATGAGCCAGGTGGCCAAGGCAGTCAATAGCATCCTGGCCTGCATCAGGAATGGTGTGACCAGCAGAAGCAGGAAAGTGATCCTTCCCCTGTACTTGGCACTGGTAAGGCCACAACTCGAACACTGTGTTCGGTTTTGGGTCCCTCACTACAAGAATGACATTGAGGTGCTGGAGTGTGTCCAGAGAAGGGCAATGAAGCTGATGAGGGGTCTGGAGCACAAGAATTATGAGGAGCGGCTGAGGGACCTGGGATTGTTTAGCCTGAAGAAAAGGAGGCTGAGGGGTTCCTGATAAGGCCAAGGATGTCCTGCCTGAAGCGTCTTAAAGCTCCTGATAACAAGAACATTGCAGCAAATTGGTAGAAACCGGCTTTGTGGTTTGGAAAAACACCAAGGGTCCAGGGAGCATGCGCAAAGAGCGGAGGTGAAAAGCTTAGTAGGGAAAAGGACTCCCCGAGACCCCGGCCCACGACCACCAGGAGGCACTGCACAGGCGCGACCGGACTTCTCGGAAAAAAAACGCCTTTTCGGGGAAAGGCTATGAATGTGCATAGGCGCTTTTGCATAGTAATGAATGTGCAACACTTTACCGTATAAAAGCCAAGACAAGCTGCTGCAGAAGGTGCACACGAATCCGGAGGAAAGACCCCCCGCGTGCCAGCGCGGTTAATAAACATACCTACTTTACAACCTTACAGGTTGTGGAGTCTTCTTTCCGCGGGTCATTTTTGGCGACCCAGATGGGACGTGCTCTGCTTGGCTGCAGGATCGACTGAGGAGCGGACATCCTAGGCGCGCCCCGAGTCCTCTCTCGGAGGAGCTCTGCTCCCTGGCCGCTCACTGTGGGGGCAGACAAAGACCATCTACAGCTGCGG
>NW_010188811.1:1887-2495 GCF_000695765.1 Mesitornis unicolor
TAGGTGGGTAAGCGGCCGGAGGGGAGTTGCTGACCGATAGAGCGGCCACTAGCGGTCTTGGGGGTAGATCGAGCAAATCTGGGATTGTCGCTGCATCCCGTTTTTGGGAGCCAGGATGGACCTGCTAATGACTGTATAAGAAGCAGGAGAAGGGTAAGCGGAATCTCTCCAAAGTTTGTCATATGACGGGGTCGATCATATTTGCAGCTGCTGGAGGGATACTAACTGGAGTAATAATTGTGATTTGTAAATGATTTGTAAATGCCTGGGTATTCTATGTTAAACGTGTTTGTGTGTGTGTGTACTTGAGACACAGCATTGCTGCAAAGCGAGTGGGAGTCTTGATCTGCGGTTCCGCGACCCCGCGAGGGGCGCAGCCAGAGATAGACAAAGTGCTTAAACATTTGTGTGGTGTGTTTGGTATCATGTATGAGTCATATATTCATAACATTGGGAAATTGTGGATCCAATAGTAAATAACTCAGACTGGTTGTAACCAACACTGTATTAAGCTAGCTTTGAAACAAGTGGACATGTGTTTGTGTGTGGCTGACCGTTTTGATAATCAGTCAAACTCCCGAATACATCTTGGGGGGGGGGGGGGGCCT
>NW_010188811.1:2759-3518 GCF_000695765.1 Mesitornis unicolor
TGCGGAAAACGGTCCCGCCACAGGATCCTATGGTACTCTCCCTCGAGTGAGAGAATGACAAAGAATTCAAACGTAAATTGAGGCAGTGCTGCTCAGCATGCAGTATTGGGCAAACAGAACAAGATCTAACTGATTTGCTTAAGCCTCCCCCTCGATCACAGAAACAGGACTCGGACTCGGACAGAACCTTCACTCCCCCAGATAGCCCTGTATCCTCCTGCACCAGGAAAAAGGCTGCACTAACAGTTTTGCAGGCACCTTTCCGAGAAGCAGTAGGACCTGACGGCAGGACAATGCTAATTAAGGTACCCTTTTCCACCACCTATTTAGAAGTATGGAAAAGAGTTGCTAGGGATTACCGGAGTGATCCAATAAGTGTGACCAAGCATTTTCAATTTATTGTAAAGCAACACAATCCTGATTTGAATGATATACAGTTATTATTGGAATGTATGACTGAAATGGAAACACAATCTTAAAAACTGCAGGGGATTTGGCTGAGGATTATTATAAAACTACGGGGGTAGATGTAAAAGAATACTTCCCCCTCCAAGATCCAAAATGGGATGCAAACAGGTCCGCACATAAGGAAAAGTTGCAGGCATATCAAGGGTGGAACCCAAAAGGAATGGAGAGGGCCATTCCTAAAACCATAAACTGGTCAGCATTATACACAATCAAACAAGGTCCTTCTGAGTCACCATCCAACTTCCTGGATCGATTGAGGCACATAATGCGCCGCAGCACACCGCTGGATCC
>NW_010188812.1:0-54119 GCF_000695765.1 Mesitornis unicolor
GGTCAAACGGAGAGCCAGGGCGAGCGGATGAGGCGTTTCTGGTGCCCTCCGCTAAATGCTGAAGGGTGCCCGAGCGTTTGGCAGAATAAGGCGTTGAAGGCAAGGCAGCCGCGCTGAGGTGGAGCACGGTACCTCGCACGGCACAGGTGACACTGGGCAACAAAGGAAGGACGAGCAATGAGGGAATGCCAGGCTCAGTTGCACACTTATTCGTGCTACTTCTAGCCTGACTCTTTAGGTGTACTATTGGTAATATTCAGCTTTTTTTTTAAAGGACTTATTTATTTAAAATTTAAATTCCTAAATGAGTAGTTTAATATCAGTATTATCAGCTAGAGGTCTTGTGGAAATTGCCTGCCTGCTGTCACTGTGTTCTGTGCCTTTCTTCTGTGGGCCATGTGGAAGAGGAAAATCTGAATATTATACCTCTGAATAACAAGGTAGTTTATGGGATAAAACAGCACTTTAATGAAGACAAGTGATTAAGTTGCGATGCTTGTAGGAACAAAAAGCTATCAAACAGATGTGGAACAGTCCAAATGTACTTAGGTTCCAGGAAAGAAATGTTTCATCTTGGAATGCTGTGAAAGGGTGAGATCATCATGTCTATAAGAAATTATTCACTTTTAATAAAACAATTCAGTGTTACTGACATGTCATGATTTGGAGGTGTAGGTCACTTCTACTTTCTAGTTTTGAAGCAGCAAGGGTTTGGGTGTTTTTCACTGTGCAGGTTGATGGCTGCTTGGTTGTCCTCACATCTTAGTTACTCTGGGTCCTCACATTTAGGTTACTTTAGGGACATGATGGGTTGGTTACCCACAGGTGCTGTGCAGCTGCAAAGAGCTAAGCATCCTGTGCTTTCTTTCCTTCTTCCACTGTATTCTTCTGCTGTAGTTCAGTGAGTAGGAGTCCCTGGAGCAATAGATCTTCAGAATGGTGTGAGACATCAGGGATTTTCACCTATTCTTATTATTTGAGGCTTGTGGAGATGTGGGGTGTCACTCGCTTTTCTTCATTCTTCAGATGGAAACTCAGGCTCTCAGGTAACCTGACTTGATGAGCTGGAGACCTTAATCTCACCCTGTGTGAATTCAGTAGGTTTCTGTGCAAGCTTGAGAAACTGTCTGTTCAGATAAAATTGCAGGATTTGAGGTATAGCAGAATACTTCATTGGGAAGGTAATGGTAAACCCATTGACTATCTGTGGGTTTTTGTCCATCCCACCCACGCTTCCCCTGTGCCCCTTCAGTACATCTGCTTTTCTGTATGTGTCTTCTAAGCTAAAATGTCAAGGAGTGCCAATATTTTTCTCGGCACCCGGAGGGCTACGGTGGCGTTCTTGTGGTGATGTCAGTTTTTTTTAATGTTAGTCCCTTTTCTGATATCCTGGCTTTTCTCTAGTAATCATTGAGTGCAAATGGTTGTTCAAAGCCTTTGGTTCTTTTGCAAAGATGACAGCTCAGTCTTTCAGATAGAAGGATTTCTGCCTTTCTATTGCCATCTCTTTGTGTGCTTTTCTCCCACCCAGAGGATTATTCAAAATTATTTCTGAACTGTCCATACTACAAACAGCAACGCTTAGGACAGATGTTGTGTAAGAAAGCAAGCTCTGTACAACAAACTTAAGTTCATTTACGATTTTTTCCAGCAGGCTTGCACAATAGGTAACATCTTTGAGGAAAAGGTCTTTTAATAAGCAGGATGAATGAAGCTTGTTTGAAGCTTCAATGCTTGTTAAGTATTAGTTGCAGGGGGTACTACTATGTTACCACTTACCTTAGGATTAAAAGCACAAACTGAAAATTGAATACCTGTTTTTATGAAACTAGAGGTCATCAGTCATAGTCTCAAGCAGCAGCTACTCTGCACCATTAGGTGTCTGTTTAAATTGCTAGAAAGCCTATGAACTGTTGCAGTTTTAATTTACCTAGATGGAAAAGTCTTGCATATTCTTTTAGCAGAAATATTGGCACCTAGAAATAGATTATCTAGAACTTTTTCCTCAATATTGGCTGTACACATATATGAAAACAAACTCTATTCGTTGAACTGATTTACCATGTTTAGATGGTCTTAGACTGATGGAATTGTCTGGAAGACTAATGCAGTTGGTCTTCCTTAAAACTGGAAAAAACTATTGATCACAAAATACATAATGATTAACTTGCTACCACACTGTTAATATGCATGCTCAGAATAACTTACTTTCAACAAGTTCGATCTTACCTTCTGAAGAGGTGGGCTAGGTGTGAATGTTTGGTGTTTCCTCTTTTCCATGTTCTGTTGCAGACGGAGTAGTATAAATGTTGATTGGTCATTTAGTCTCCAAATCGGACTGTATTTTTTTACTAAATTGTTAGACTCCACTGTTAACACTCCATTGTTAAACTCTAGCAACAGATGGAATGAAATAAATATTAGCACAAACTCTATCTTGTATTTTATTATGACACTGAATAGTTTTATCAACAGAATAGTAGAAGGCAGTCAGTCTATTATTATTCCAGAACCTAGAGAACTGTTAGCAAGTTCCTCCAGAAGCTTATGGGAGTCATACTTTTTATCTTACCTATGCAGTTGAGGACATTTATTGCCACCTTACACAAAACCAAAATATTAATTTAAAGAGAGACTTGAAGCCTTTGAGAGTATGAGTTTGCCTTGGCTTATTTTGGGTTATCTCCCTGGATCTGACGAAGTGTCTTTCTATCTGCTGCAACTGCTTTTATCTTTAGCACGCAATAAATGAATAAACTCTCCTCACTTTCATGGCTGCAACTCAGAGTGCTCTAGGTGGTGTTAATGTCACAAGAGGACTGGTTTCACACTGGTTTATGCTAAGCAAAGCCATTAGCAATGTTAGATGCACAATTATGTTCTATATTAGAGACAAAGTAAAAATGCAAGCTGAGGAGGAAGACTTGAGATATTTTCTTCGCTGGTCCTGTGATGTGTTTTCTACTTGCTAGTAGCCTGCTGGAGATGGAGAGTATTGAAACAACTTTCTTCTTGACCTGTGTCTTGCCTTCATGAGGCTGGAAAACGTCAGAGGTAGAAAGCACTGTTCCCCCCCCCCCCCTGAACTTCAGAATGTATTAAATGCAACAGAAACCAAATGACACTTTGCATTTCCAGGAGTGGTGTTGTGGTAGAAATCTTAGAAAGTTCTATTGCTTGATGACAGCAGAAATTAGCTCACTTATGTGAAAACATTTCCTATAATTTCCCTTCTTTTACAAAGTCTTTTGTATTAGTTCTACTTAATAGGTTTCTGGTTTTTCAAACCTTTCAAGCTCTGATAGAGAGCTTCCTTAGCTGGTTCATGGAAATATCTTTATCTTGTTTATGTTTGCTTGAAGATTGTGTGCAACAGAGAATACTGAGAGTAATCAACTTTATGTGATGCTCTACACTGTTCAGCAACCTACTGCATGGTTCTTACTATTAGCTGAATGATAAAGGGAATGATAAAGTTCATTTAGTGATGCTCTGTTTCTAGTGTGGGGAGCGCTAACCCATTTGTCTTTTGACTTCAAGAAGAGACAGGTGTCTTGACAACCATATCACCTATTTTAAATAAATAAAAAATGTTGTCTTTTGTCTTAAATAACTGGTTGTTTCCTTTCCATTCCTTTCAGTTCTCCAGATGACATAGAAAAACATTAATGAAGGTTAATTGCAGTACTCACTGTAGTTTTACAGCTCCAAATAGTTATACTTGTATGCAAACAGTGCTCTGGTTGTTCTGTTTCCACTCCATCTGTTCCCTCACTATCTCTTTTCCCCCAAAGAAAAAATATTTCCATAAAGGAACTGGCATATGTTTTTGTTCTGTTACTTTTGTGATATGTAGTGATGGCCAAGAGGTGGCAATAAAGACTGCTGAATATTTTGCACATCTTCGCAATTTAGCCAGGACAAAAACCTCTGTTATTCAGTTGGAGGCCTGTAAGTAAGTCTAGTCAGAAGCTTGCTTTTTTTCCCTGCATCTGCTGCTTTAGGTCTTGCTCATGATTGGTAGCACTCTATGACACTGTTTTACCAGTGCTGAATCCTGCTAAAGTTGAAGGACTGTGAGTAGATGTTGGCAGTTCATCTGCTTGTAGCCTGTGAAGGGCCTTTGCATATTTTTAGGTTAAGTTCCTTCTGGCAGTACTGCAGATAAACTGGGGGTTTTCTTGTTTTTAAGTTGGCAAATTATCATTAGCTTATGAAGATTTAAATAGAAATTACTGAGGTTCTAGTAATAATGTATAGGGTAATTTGAAATATCCTGTCTTGTATATCTTTAGAAGGTTTCCAGAGGGGGTGTAGGTTCCTATAGAAGGAATGTAAACTTAATTGGTAGTAGGCTTGCTTATCTTAAGTTTGGCAAAGTGCTGATAGAAAAGCTTTTAAGCTTTTCTTTGGTAGACACTGTGCTAATGGTACAGCCTTTTGTAGTTGACAAAGATCTACTTAGTTACATCTTTAAGGAATAACCAGTAGATAAAAACTGAAGCTTACAACTCCACTTCTCCATTTAGCTTAATGGAAGTATCATATTATGCTAAACATCTATGCAGGTGTTTCCTTTGAACCCATAGCTCATCCTAAAAAAGACTCGAGAGGAAGCACCTGTGAACATAAAAGCTTTTAGACTTGTAGATTAAAAGGGAGGACTAATGGATTTTGCAGTAAGTGTCGTTGGCTCCTAGGAGCCAGAGTTCTTGGACAAGCATGACTCTTTCTCCTCTTTCCCAGAATAGGTTTCCTCTTTATAGGGTTAAGATTCTCCTTTATTTTGAGAGGCTATCCAGAATAAAGGGAGACCCCTTCAGGCACTCTTGAAGCTTATGTGTATCTGATTCTTAGAGTAAAGAGGCAAGGTTGTTTTTCCATGTAAATGTTTATTTCGACAGCAAAGTATATCCATCACTAGGAATATGATGTTTGTATTCTGTGCAGTTGTCTTACATGCGACTTGCATATAACATCAGTACTCACAAGCTACACAGGTTCTTCTAGCCACCTGTGTAGCACTGTTGGAATAAATACTGTCCTAACTACATAGTATAAGTTGCTGGAGAATATAGAAGACTTAAACCTTTCCATATGCTGAACATATCAGCAGGAGGGGAGAACTGCCAGTGGCCATGCTGCTGCTGAGGTAAAGAACATCTGCATTTCTGACTCATGGAACAGGATCCTAGACGACATCAGAAGGCACTTTTGGAGGTCATCTGGTCCACCCCCTGCTCAGAGCAATGTGCACTAGAGCCAATTGCTTACAGTCATGAAATTCACCCCAATAATATGAGCAAAATGTTGTTAAGTTCTAATTCTAGTTAGCTTGTTGGGATTCCTTGCTGAACCTGTTGCTGAAGGCATGATAAATTGTAAAACTGTCAATCTTTTTTCTTCCAAATGTGACATACGGGTGGTTTTTTCTAACTGTTGTAGGTAATGTGTTTTTCCTGACTATTTTCCTTTCATTTTTGACAATCAAAGGATGCATTCTTCTTGTGCTGCCTGTGTGTGGTAGTCTTGTAAAGCTGTGGTGCATTATACTAAGTTCTGTTATACAGGTTCTTAATGAAGCTTGGTTTTTTTAATTTAAATTACTAATTAAGTGGTTGCAGAAATAAGACTTCTTTGCACTTCATTCCACTTATTAAAAATGCAGTTTCTGATACTTATTTTTCTTCAGAAAAGTCTGTCTATGTCTTCTCTATGTTGTTTGTACTAGAACTTATTTGAAGAAAGTCCCTTCCAGTGCAAGTCAGACTAGGCTTCTGAGTGAGAAACTGAAAGTGAAACGACCTCATTTTCTGTTGCCAAAGAAGAAATATGAGAAGTCGCTAAAGCATAAATATTAATAGCATTTCTTCAGAAATTATCGTTTGAATATTGATAACATCTGAAGAGAAACTTAGTAATATTTTTGATCTCATAGAATTCCTTTCAAGTAGAACAAACAACATTTATTCAACCAGTCGTATTTGTAACCTCATCATCCTGTTCATTTCTTTCCGGTGCTTCCTTGCAGAACAGCCAGCCATATGTAAAAATAATAATGCTATTATCTGCCATGAAAAGACAAAAGGTTAATCTAAGAGTAGAGAAAAGCACTTGAGAATAAGACAGTACTGACAAACATCCTTCAGATTCCTCTTGACTTCTGGCAGCAATTGCAGTTCCTTACTGGCCCACACGAAGGGGTTCTGTAGAAATGGTGAATGTGGTTCAGAAGGAGTTGTGCCCCTTGTCACTGTGGGAGCCATTCCTGCCCCACTGAAATGAGACTTAGTGTCTGACTTGTGGAAAGCAGATTTGTCACCATTCTGGGGAGAGAGACTGCTTTTTTTATTTGTTTTGTTGTTAATGCCAGGAGTGAACCCTATACTTAGACATACATTTCATACATCTTGTCCTTCTCAGTTTGGGGCAGGGGATGTGTACCCATAGGTGTAAAAAGAAACTTCAGCACAAGTCTCTGAGAATCGGGGAGGGTTTTCTGCTTTTAAGTAATTCCTAAACCATTCTCTGTTAAAATATCATCAGGTTTACGTTATGCAGATTCCGCAGACTTTCAGCTTTGGTATTTATGCTGTTTCATTTAAAATTAGTTTTAGCATAACGTATTAACTTAAATGCTTTGAATGCAGCACTTTTCTTGGGTATTAAGAGGAAATTATATGAGAAAATAGGGAAATAGTGGTGGTAGAATGATCTGTGCCACCCTGTCAGTTTAGGCCATGTTTGTCAACTTCATTTTTCACCCTAAATGACATTATGTAAACAAATAAAATTAATTCTCATAGCATTTTTTTTTCTCTAAAGTGAGGAAGGAGTTCAGTGTCTTAGAAGATGTTCAAGAGTCAACTGGAAAAGAATTCATCCCCTCCCTCGTTATTTTGTTTCAGACCTTTTCGCAGCACCTTACAGGGTCTTTGGAGGCAGTCTCTTGGTGTCCCCTTTTGGATGAGGCTTGGGTTTGCCCAGATTTTGGGTCCATGAATCTATCTGCTTCTCTGAGAGTGTCCCATCCTTTGAAAATGACACCTTTCTGAATGCTCGGACTTTAGTATTTAGTATACTGTTGTGAGGTGCTAAAGTAGAAGTAGAGCCTGACGCATTCATTTTCTTTAGTTCTTCCATGTTCAGTTATCTGTATGGAAGAACACTAAAGGTCATTTATAGATAGGTGTGATCTTTTCCTCTGTCATGTTTTGTTAATAGGTTTTAGCTCTTATATGCCAAGCAAGATTAGATTGACATAGCACCTGCAAGGATATTTTGACAAAATGCTAATTTTTATGGTTTTTCAGTAATTGTGTATGAGTTTAGAAGTCTAATATCAAGAAGCTGCTTTTATTTTTTTTCATTATATTGATGTGCAGGGTGATATTTGCAGGTGGAGGATCTGAGAGTCTATTTGAGACTGGAAACTTCAGAGAAAGTAAAGGAAGGAAATAGGAGTGTGTTGCAGAAGAAGTGAAGCAAGCTCTTCTTGTCTATATTTGCACACCCACTTGGTGTCACTAAATTTTGTTTTGCTGTGTCAGAAATGCTCTCTGCCAGGTGTTAGAGTAGCACTGTTTGTTTGCCCTGCTGCAGATAGAGGAATGGGAAGTTGATGGTTTTTGGCTGGGACTCCACTTTAAATAATGAACAGGATGGCTCTCAGGGCGTAAATTACAATTGTGCAGTCCAGGATACTACTCCTAGAGCAGTCCTACTGCAGAAGTTGAAATAAGTTCTCTAACTTAGGAGGAGGTTGCAGGAAGAGAAAAGAGGGTCCCATGTTGAAGAAAGTTGAGTACTGACCCTGAAAATTACCAATTTTCAGTCTGTTTTGAAATGCATGTAAGATACAGGGTTTTTAATGAGCATTTGCCAAGCGTTTTATTCGTAACTGCTTTGAGAATGTTTTATCTTTTCCCCTCTGCAGGGGCAGGGAAGAGGAGTTGCTTGCAGAAGTTGAAACTGAAGTCACTTGTAGCTATGGTCTAACCAAGTATCAAGTACTATCTAATGTGAAATAATCTGAAAAATAGTCTGTAATGTATTATGGGTATGACAAATTGGTGAAACTCTTGATTTCATTATTTCTGTGAACTTAAGTCGTCATCGAGGAAATGAAGGAAATAATGCGTTCTCATCTTCCAGCAATACTGTGAAAATAAATTTGTCTGTGAAAGGAGGGGGAGCCTAACCCTTCTTATTCCCAGTTTTGATTTATGGATAGCAAATTCTGTGGTGTTGTCTCAGATAGGTTCTTCTTTTTGTTTAGGATGTTTTTTGAAATTAAAAAGAGTGTTGTGGAAATTTCCTTACTTTTAAGAAGGTGGAAATCAAGGCAAGCTGAAATAGCAGGGAACTGTGAGATGAGTGACAAGTAGATTTGCTTTTTCTGGAAGCAAGTGAAGCCACTTGCTACATGTGTTTCTGGTCAGTGGTTCTTCAGTACTTCACCAGGTTGTCAAAAATTTTCACACAGCAACAGAAGCGAGTTTCTTCAATTGCTGTAAGAATTTGCCCTTGCCAGTAATAATGGCCACAGAAAATTGAAGTCCTCGTTTTGTCTTGAATGCTACTTAAACATTTCAACAGGAGCATTAAGAGCTAAACTAGCTTAAAAGGAATGTTCAGCAAATGAATGTATTGCTTCCTTATGTCCAAGGAAATATAAATAAATTCAGAGTTGTAAGCTACTCTAAAAATCTCATTTGTTTTGTCTGGTTTTTGCTTTCAGAAGCAAATCAGTGCTGGTGTGTTGGTTTCATCTGACAGGGAGATTTTGGGGTTTTAGTTGAGAGTGTGATGCGAGAGATGTCCAATGCTGCTCCAGTAGGAGTTTCAGTCCTTTCTTGGTTGACATTCATTGTAAGTGTAGTTGCAAAAAAAACGTTACAGAAAGAAAAGCAGGTGTATTTCTAATGGTGAGCTGTGACATGAAAGAGGAGCAATCTCTTACGTGGCTATAGCTGTTATTGAAGTATGATCTATCTGTAGTTTATAAACCAGTAGTACTTTTAAAATTTGAGCCAATCCATGCAACAAATCTCAAAGGCATATTGGGGTATGTTATTTTCAATCAGTGAATAAGGTATTGTAGATTAAATTTTGGACCAAAGTTTTTTTTCTTATTCCAGAGTGTGCTGTGGTGCCTACAGTTAGTCAAGAATAGTAAGGTTTGTATTTCCCATGGTTTCTTTTACCATTTTTTTTTCTGCTGAAGTGACAAAGTCAGCCTGGTCTATGTAAGGTACAAGGACAGCTGAAAATGTGTGACTGACCGGGTAACTGAGGGACTTAGATTACTTCAGTTGTCCCTTAACCTCAACTATCCTTTAAGTCAATGAGCAATGAAGTTCTGGTATTCTTTGGTAAGCGTGTGTTTAAAGCTCCACATCTGGTCATGTTCTTTAATAGAGCGTATTTGTTAAAAAGAGGTTGAGAGGTCTACCTGTTATTAGCATGGAAAATAAATTGAAGAGTATTGTGAAATCTGTGCAACTTGACACTTGAAACCAAGCACAGGTACACACGGCCTCTTAAAATACAGGTTTGAAGGCATTCTGGGTAGGAGCCCAAGGTCCTATACAGGCAAGCGCAACAGAACCACTGCGAAGAGTCTTGTTTGTTTTCTGCATAGGATAGAGTTGTATGTACTCTCATTTTTTTTGTTCTTCCTAGTAGAAATTCCTAGACTATGAGATACGTTCTTTATTTTGGTAGGAAGTAGTGGTGAGTTCCAGCTGAAGTATTGGAAAATCTTTCTTGCTGCCTGAGTGTTGGCTGGTTTTTAGGGACTTCATCCTAGCCCTGTGCAGCGTAGTCTGACATGCGATGAGTAGGTACTTCAGCGTATATTAAAAGCTGTTGTGGAGACTGAGTATCCTATTTCACTTTTCAAGGACACTTTTTTAGAATGGGGTTCAAATATTATGAGAAAGATTTGAGCAATCCTTATGTGTTTGGATCTCAAGTATCAAAATACTTCAATTAAAATGTAGAAATGCTCTCTGATAGGACAGCGAGCCTAGTAGTCCTTTCCATGCATTAGCTAGGATCTGAAGAGTCTCTGAAATACACATATATCCAAGTTATCCTGTAGCATGTGTTTTGGAAGGTGTGTTTATGTTAGGCTGGTGTTTCATTTTATTTAATTTTTAGTGTATCATCTAAAATCTCGTAGAAAAAATTGCTGCAGGGGAGGTGTAAAGTACTTTTTCTGATGTTGCACAGTCAGTACAGCAAAGAAAGGAGTAGAACTGATCTCTGGGTTGCATGCTGTAGCCACAAAGTCATCTCAAGTATTGTGCAAATCTTAAAGGAAAACTGTAATTAAAAAAATTCCTTGCTTCCGGACCGAAACTGTTTTTTCAAATTCTATCGTCAAATGTTGCAAGATCTGCCAAATTTGTGACTCATGTCCATGCCGGGTACTGCATTTGCTCTTAATACCACAACAGGCTGTTGCCTTAGGCACCGTTAGTTTGAGACCATATTGGTGCTTAGTTCTTTCCTCTTTCCTCATACCTCTGATACTGAATCTGCATGGACTGAACTGTTGCAATCGTTTGTAAAGAGCTTGTGAATATTTTCCAAATAAAAATGTTGTCACCTTTCATCTGTAAAAGCCACCGCACGTATCATTCAGACACTGTTCTCTCCAACATACTAAACTCGTGTGCTACCTAAAGCCAGTAGTATTTAGTAATTTGTTTGCTGGTTATTGCAGGAGAACTGAATTGTATGTGCAATGAGACACCATGGAGAGCAGGGCAAAAAGTGCCTGGTAAATCGTTGTGTTAATTGTATTTGGTATTTTAGTGCATACCACATATGGGAAGTAGTGATGGTAAAAATTTAGTCTTAAATAATATAACATACACAAGTAACCTCTTATTTAATCTTTTCTTATGCAAATTGTGTTTTTCTTTAAGCTTGTAAAGGGCAATCTGCTGCTAGCCTGCAGCAGGAGGCAGGCTTGCCAGTGGGGATGTACTGCAGTGTATGTTTAGTGCATTATAGCTGCAAATGTCTAATGTATTATCAGCTTTTGAGAAAAATGTTTTCCTATATAGACCTCATACCTATTCAGCTTTGACTTTAGCACTCTGGGAGTTAAGTTGTTCAGTAATCCCATTTAGCAGTAACATGCATACTGGACTCTAGCAGCACCCTTGGTTGCTAAATGATTAGGAGGAAGTCTTTTTTGGGGATCCATGTGACGCTGTTTCCATAGGACTCTGCACAAGAAACCTGAAACTATTTTTGCTCAAATGAAGCCTTTAAGAGCCCTTTCATTGTCTTAATTGTAGAGATCAAATGAAGTGCTGCAATGATTACAGAATAGCTGTGTTTATATAGTGCTCTGCAGTGAAGACCTTGGTACAAAGACTGATATTTTTGTGGCTACAGCCACTCTGAAATGTTGAAATTTCAGAACAGTGTTTTGTATAATGTTCTAATGCGATTTTTAAGTGCACGCTGTAGGCAGCGTCCCATCCTTTACCATCATTTTGACGTGAGAGACCAGCAATGTTTAAGACTTTGTTTCTGCAAGTATGTCTGTCTAAGGAGGTAGTGGAAAACTGTCACAGTAGTAAGCTTGTCATTGTCCATTAAAAGTAAAAGGAGATGGAATGCTTGTGCTTTTTACAGGGCCACAGGAATGGCAAGACGAAAGAATTTTGGTTTGTGTTCCATGTTCTGGAAAAAATTGTATGGTGATCATGAAGTCTCCTGTGCTTTCCTCCCAGGCACAATCCCTTCTTACTGGTCCTCTCAAGTTTCTCTCTCTGCTGCTTCCTCATCACAGGCACATTCTGTCATTTAGGTCATCTGAAGCTTCGCTCCTCGCAGGCATACTTCTGTGGGGGAAATATCAGGAAAAAATATAGATGCTCTTTTCATGCATGTGGTGTTTAAATTCCCAAGCTAGAAAAGCCCAGCTCTGTTCTACTGGACTTTACTCCTCTCTTACTGCGTGTTGCACCTGAACGATCTCTTTCTCCACAGTCCCAAATTCCTGGTCTCATGCCTCTTAGCATGTCCCCAGCCTCTAACCAAAAGATCCCAAATAATCTCGTTTCACCTTGAGCTCTTCTTTCTTATGGGACACTGTAGGTGAAAAGGTAGATGTTTTGATAACACATGCATTGCATTTTGACCAGGAGCTGTATCATTGTATAGCAGTAGGTTATGACTCAGTAAGTATTTGTAGAGAAGCACCGGATTCGGTAAGAAGAAAAAAAATTTACAATGCTGCTACATCTCCCATAACAATGTTTCATTTAGCACTAGTAATGCTGGAGTTTCTTAATCTCTCTTTTGGAAAGTAGTAAGAAGTAAGTTGTTTGCTGAAGCATGCTTTTATTGCGAAATAAATTGTTTGTACTTTCCCGATAAGAAGAAAACCCAAGGAGTGTTAAATTTACTTAAAAGAACATCTTTTTGCTAATATCTTTTTGCCTAAACTCTGCTCCTTACAAGTTAAAAAGCCCAATTTTCTGTGGATTTTGGTCCTCTCTACTATACCCATTCCCTTTCTCTTAGTGCATTGACCTCGGCTGCCTTTGACACTCCCACCAGAATACAGATAGCATTTGGCATGGCAAAGCAGGAGCTACCTCCATACTTCTTAATTAGCCGGTGTGTACATACGGGTTGGCCAGCTGGCTTTCTCTGAACAGAATATGTAATGTTGGCTTTTGCCTGCCTTTCCCTCAGTTCAGCTGTTCTTCAGTGTCTCTCTCATACTCGTCCACCAACTTTTTTTTTTTCCATAATACACTTTTAATAGCTTTGAGATCTATAGATCATACCAGACATTTCTAGATAAGCTTGGAAGAGAGAAAATCTTGGGGGAGGGAGGACATCAATAAGTGGAAATTGGTGTCAGTGTCTTAGTTTGAATTAGGAATGCTCTTTTAGAGTGACTGTCATTGTCTCTCCTTATTGTCGTTTAGTTTGCTCTATTGCTCTGTTGTTTCAGAGCTTGATTCCTGCTCATTTAAGCCTAGAGATGTGTTCAGGAATGTGCTGCGTATGCTCTCACCTTTAATGTGTGTTTAATACATGGGACTGCACTAGAAGTAGTCCAGAGCAAAGCTGCTAAATGTGTAAATCCTGAATTTTTGTTGCTTGCTGTTCCACTCTACAAATCTCCTCTTGATAGTTCTGTACTTCTTGCTAATGTAGATGTAGCCTTAGCTGTCATTTTCATAAGTTTAATTTTAGCAAAACATTCTGAAGCACTCCTGTCAAATATTTATAGCAGAAATTTTGTACAGTCGTTTCACTGTTTCTCATTCTGAAGTAAACCCCTACTGGAAGAGAGGGATATTTTTCTTCTTTGTTTTTTTCCTCTGTAGATGAAATAAGATGTAGGTATTACAGAACAATAGGGGTAGTTGAGAAGATTGCCTTCTGCTAAATCTTCTGCATTTTAAATGCAAACACATTCTAGAGCTCAAGGATAAATGCAGTATCTTGGAAATTATCCCATCTACTACTAATTATGCTTATGAAAGTTCAGTCTTGTGCCTTATTTATTTGCTATAATAGCAGTTAGCTGACCTTCAAGATCAACTGTACGACAGGACTACCAAAGAAAACCTTCCGTAAACATCATGTAATTTGTTGCTATGTGTTATAAGGCATGCAGGAATAAGAAGGTAAGCATGCATTGTAAACCAGAAAGGAAATGAGTATTCTGTGAGCACCAGAACTAGTGATACTTAATTTCTTATAGATACATGTTTACAGTTGATTGACTCTGGCAACATGCAGGTTTCATCTGAAACTTACCCTGTGACTAAGGGAAAAGAAGGAAAGTGGTTTATAAAGGCCATGTCATGTGGAGTTTTCCTACATATTGAAACATATTTCCCCTCAGGGAAACCAGTGACCTATCCCTATCCCTATTCTTATTCTTCACAAGCCACCCTTGCCATGAAATTTGGAAGTGCTTGATACATTTGGAAACTTTACTGTCAAATTTCAAGAAAATCCATCTGCAGCCTTGAAGATCATTGGTGGATCGTATATATGCATGTAACACAAACACTTGGGCCTCAGTTTCTCAGAAGGCAGGGCTCAAAGCTAAAACTCATATAAAGGGATTGAACAACAGTGGCAGCAGTGCTGTTGGAGTACTGCATGAATTCTCTGGTTTTTTACATAGCTGAAGGCATGCCCTTTCATTAGTGCTAGATGTAAGCTTATATACATGAATACAGTAACTTGTTGGTATTAGAGATCTGTTATATGCTTAGTTTTCTGTAGCTGGCTATATCTGAAATATTGGTGGTTGGTGGTGGTTTTAGTTTGGTTTTTGGTGTGGGTTTTTTAATGAAATAATCCTAGCTTTTTATATCACTGCCTGTAGAGCTGCCAAAATTCTTACCTTTGTGACTTTAAGGAGAAAATAGGATTTTTTAGTTCTTTCAGGTGAAAAATTATTGAGAGACAGGTTTAATAGTATTTCAAATAATAGGACATTGAAAACTGATAATGAATGTGCAGGAAAGATGTCCAAACATAAAGACATCCAAACATAAAGTCAGAATGGCTGGTTTTGTTACATGCCGAGAAGTGTCTTTAGTAGGAAGCGGATTCCATGTGTTATTGGAAAGCATTAAATAGATGAGTTTCTTAGAGAAAAAGCACAGCTGTTTCTGTTTGTCAGATGAAAATTGATGGCACTGCTTGTTGTGACAGAGAAAAAGAATTTGAATGTAGAGTTTAACTTTTAATTTAGGGTTCTGGTGATTTGAAATACGCCATCAAGGCTGCCTAATAAACCAATAATTGCATTAAGGAACAGCCCTGAAGGAAACTGAAAGCAGACGGATCTTGGTTCCCCTGGCAGAACCTGCTAATGTTCTGTATTTTCACTTTGAATGCAAGCGTTTGTTGGCTGCGTGCAGAACATGAGCTGAAAGGGACTGAACTGCAGGCAAATGGAAATAAAGTTAAAATGTCAGTAAAATCTCTTCTTCGGGTTGGAATTTTGTTGTAATATAACTATGTGATCATGAGTTGGTTTGTTTACATTTCTGAACCATATTGATAGCTTATGAAATAAAAAAGAAAATCTACCCTTTAAGAAAAGTAGAGGATTTTTTCTCAAATATTTGAAGCATTTATGTCTGTTTGAAAAGTATTTCACACAGGGATTGTGAAATAGCAACCTGGTACATAAAGCATGTCATGGAATTACTGCTGCGTGTCAGTGTGATAGTTGGGATGGTTCTGCTTTAATAATCCAGTGTGTGATATTTAATTTTGATGAACTTCCAAAGCAGTTTTCTTTTCAAAACATAATTGGCATGGGGTCAAGAATGGAATGAATTTGCATTTAATTTTGGTCATGTGAAGAAAATGGAAACATCCTGTGCTTTCTGTTTTCATTTACTTATATTTCTGTTATTTGTGGTAAGTGTATTGTTTAAAAATACCTTTAATTGAAATTTATTTTGAAAATGTTTTTATCATCCTCTTGCACAGTATACAGCACTCTATACAGTATAGGGGTATACTACTACAAGTATAGCTTGAATTTTTGTTGTTGTTGTTGTTTTACCATTTTTAAAAATAAGTCTTACTGAAGAGAAATGGTTTGAAAGGACATGCAGGGAGGCTGTGCCTTTTGGGAAGGGGGAACTCTTGTTCAGTTAATGTTATTTAGCCCCTACTGGTGAGGCAAGTGAGAGGAATGAAGCCAAGCCTATGCTAACAAATTTTACTAAGCTCATGGAGCTGGGCTCCTTACGGTTGGTACCAGAAGGGTATAGGGAATGGCATTCCGAGCCATGAAAGGAAGCGAAGCAAAGCAGGAACGGAGTAGTTTCAAGGAGTCAAGTTCAAGGAGTCAAGTAGAAGGGAGGGGTGGGGAATGGGAAGGAAGGAAAGGATACAGCAGCATATGCAATGAGAAATATTAAAGTAATAAAGATACCTTTCAGTCGTTGATCTGTTTTAAAGTAGTTGTAATCATGATGATACACACAATAGGAATTGTTGCAAATGAGACTTAGAGAGGATTTGAGAGGCTAACTGAGCAAAAGCAGATTTATAACTTGAGTTTTCTTTTTAAACCCATGAAAACATATATTTGCTGCTATGGTAATAGTCTGTGTGTGGTGTAATCAGCACAGTAGTCATTGTCTGTGGAGATAGTAACTCATTGCTTCTTTTAGGATTTGGTTATGCTTTGTAAAGTACAGAAGACTCATTCTAGAGTACTCTGTTGCACCAATAACCTTTTTTTCTTCCTGCAACTGTTAGAAAAAGCAAATAAAAAGAAAAGGCAAATAACTGCATGCTTTGATGTCCATTAAAAATAAAAAAATACTCTGTATCAGTAGGGCTGCATAAATCCTATTGACACTACATAAATGAAGGGAATGGACTATTTTTTTCATCTTAGGTAAGAGTAGGAATTTCACAATATTGTCTCTTCTATCATAGTAGAGACAAGATTCAGGTTATTGTATGTGAAGGAGTTTCTAATTAAGCTTGTCCCATTTTTCATAAACTTGTGGTTAATATTAACAAAAGAAATATAGAATAAAACAACTTAGGTGTGGGGGGAAAGGGAGGAAAAGAGCAGACCTTAGTGCAGCACAGCATTTCCTAATTTTCTGACTTCAGGATTGAGTATTTTGAACTTTCCTTCCCCTCTAGTTCTCTTCCCCTCCTGTTCTGGAAGAGTAAGAAAGTCTGATCCTTTGTTGTCTGCAATGGTATTAATCTTAACCAAGTGTTCTCTAAGGGAATTTTCCATGGTTTAGGCCTCGTGGGGGTTGGATGGGTGATGTGGTGAGTAGAAATTTGTTTGAATATGTAGTTTTGTGTGTTGGGTCTAGCATGCAAAACAGTTTTCTCAGAGTCACCTACCAAAGAGGAAATACCCATTTTTCTTGTCAGTTACCTGTGACAAACCGAAATAGTGGTCCTGATCCTATAAGTGCAACAAATCCACTACGTGGTGACCCCAAAATCTTAACTGTAAAGCAACAATAGAAATGTCACAGCTCAAATTATGTCTAGCTGAGACATAAAATTACTACAAGACTCAGTAAGGCTGTGATCACATAAATATTTGTAACGTAATACATCAATTCAAAAAGACCCATGAAACGTTGCCAGCTTTGAAGTGATGTCAAATACAGTTTTACTTTTCATGTGACCTTTCCTCTCGAGCACTCTTACAAGAAGAGTGGCTCTTCATTCTGTGGAAGAGGCAAGTCAGGCCTTTTCTGTTTTCTGCATCTGCAATGACACTGGGGTACCCTGGAGATGAGACACCACAGAGCTCTTATTGCTTTTTGTATAATTTGCTACATGGTGGAAATTAAGGTTTCTAGTTCCATGTCTAAGTGTTAGAAGATTCTTCTTCTAACATCTCTTGTTCCAACAGAAGAAAGGATAGCAAATCACCAAGATTTGACCTTCTTTCCATAATATTTTGGATAGACAATATTTCAGTTTCCCAGGCTAGAATGCTTAATTTCTCTTCAGTGTTTCTAGACATGATCTTGTGCATCTTCCCAGTCTTACTACCTATGAAATGAAGTGAGATACTGACCCAATGAGCCATCACATACCCGAAGCATGAAGTCTGCCAAAGAGGTATGTTAGAGAGATGAGGCAGTTTGAGAACTGGCTTGGTGGTTGCCTGGTGACATTGTCCACAGCAGTAGGCACGTTAGACTTTTTGGGATTTCACCCTGAGGTCTGAGCTGCAGATGAGTGGGATGCTTGAAGTCAAGTGGTGTTTTTAGGCATCTTTTTTTGGGGTACTCTTCAGCTCTGCTACCATCTGCAGTAACAACGTTTTCCTGAAATGACACTGCAGTGCATGTATTTATATAATGTTGTTTGTTTTTCAGACACACGATGAACCCACTGATACAAGATACAGCTAGCTAAACAGCTATAAAATGCCCAAATTTGGGTCTACAAAAACAGTTCAAGTTGAAAATTCTGACAGTGACAGCACCATGGTGGAAAAATCAACTGCAAGAAAGGTAACAAAATTCTATTCATGTCCATTTAATTTCAGTAAAATGAAGAGCATGTGTTCTATCATGATTTTTGTTGCTATAATGGGAAGAAATAAATATGAATCTATATTCTGATACCTTGAGTGCAGAAGAGAAGTCTTAGGTTTTTACATGGCTTTAACTGTAAATTAAACTAGGGAATGGGATTTATGCCTTTTATTGTAACTTGCAGCTTAATTCAAAAGGAAGCTGGAAGCATTTGGTTTATATTATGTAAGTTGGTGCATAGTTTCCATATCTTACATCGTATGAAGTCTTTATACACTCATGAGAACAGTGATTCATATTTTAATTTTACAGAGTCTTACTATCTATAACAAACACGGGAAACATTTCTGAAGGTCTGTGACAGAGCACAGACCAATGAACGAACACAAATTTCTTACATTCTTGTATAACACAAGGACTTCTTCCCTCTGTTAAGAGAACTTGAAAGCCAAACGCTGCAGAAGGGTTAAAAGTAGCCCTTGTACAAGGGAGTCCACTTTAAAAATTGTACAACCCATTTTTGAGTGTTGGAAAATGAAGGAATATGGGAGCTTCAGTAAAACTGAAGATTGATTTGTTGTTTAGAAATGTGAATTATCCCATCTCAGTTTCAAACTTCTGGAGCCAATATGCAAATAACCCAGTTCTCCGTTTTGTCTCCCTAGGACACTTGTACAATAGACAATGAGTTTATCTGTAGTACTAATGAATAACAGAAGATAGAATAATATTCCACATTGTGAATGGAGAGTAGTGTATTGCCCTAAGGAGAGAGAATCCATTTATCTCCCAAATGATGTTTAAAACTGTCTTCTCTGGAAAAGGAGATTGTGTGTGTGTGTTCAGTCTTACTGTAACTGTTTTATTGAAGTCTGTATTCTGTGTAAATGGCTTAACGAATGGATATAAGACAGGAAGAAATTAAAGAATGGGAAAAGAGTAGAAGATCCAGCCTGTATTTCAAACTGTTTGCCTTCCAAAAATGTTCATAGATAACTTCAGATTTTTAGTCTCTTCCCAGTTTGTTTTATGGGCCTCGGTAAAGTGAGGCAAAGGTAGTTGTTTCTGCTAGCTGTGATGAACTACTTGGATAAGAAGTGAAAGGTAACAGAGTAAAATGGGGAAAGGAAATTGGCTTACTAGAAAAAGGGATTAAAAAATCTTGGCTTTTGGGTTTTTTTGTTCTGGTCCTTTTTTGGGATATGGTGAAGTTAATTGAAGTGTCATTCAGTACTGGGAGAGGAGAATGTCTGGGGCCTACAAGCAGCAAGAATAGGAAAGACTATTGCAGTGGAATTTAATGGTATTAAATACTACCTTTTTATTTAGACACTTGCAAATAAGTAAAGATTTTTGGTTATTTATTTAACAAAAAATATTTTTCTGGCTTTACAAGCTCTCATTATCTTGACACGTCAGTATTTCAGGAAAAAAAAAAGAACAAAACCAAAACAAACCTTTGACACAAGAAAAATCTTGAAGACACAATCAACAGCTGCTCACGCTAGGAAATCTGTCTTACATATTTTTTTTTCAGGCTTTATTTTTATTTATAATTTAAAAAAAATATAACTTATTATCATAGAATCATATGATAACAGGTTAAAATGAGTTTTCATCTTTTGCTTGCTTTCATCAAAGCAAAAATAGCAGGTTTGCTGGAATTGTCTATTTTTAAGTTTTCCTTTTCCCTATTTCTTTGCAAAACATGTGGCTTGAAATGCTTGGAATGCATTGTTTGTAGGTTTGAGCTTATAGAAATAATTACCTTGTTTTTGTAGTGCAGATAACTTCCTTCCTAGGCTTTGAATTTTGCATATAAAATGGTTTGCAATCTGAGTTAAAAAAGAATCCATCAAAATAGTTTACTCGTGAGTCCCCTTTTCCTCCTCCACTCTCCACCTCTGACTCTGCTCACCTTCTGTTCCTGTTGCTTGCTGCTGTTGTAGAAAAATGGTGCTGGTTTCCAGAATGGCTGTTGAATCTGCACCCACTGCCAAAGGAACTGCCTTAGTGACCCCCATGCCCAGTTCAGTATTTTTTCTAGGTGTCTTGACACCTTTCTCTCCAGTGATCTGCCTCTGATCCCCATAAACCATTCCCTCTCTGCTAATATCGGTAGCAGTTATATCTGCTGAGCTGTGTAACCCCCATAACCCCTGCAGTCTTTGCAGAGTTAGGTGTTCTTCTGAAACAGAGGTGTAGCTCTTTTGCCAGAACATTGAAGAAAAGATACAATTTCATACCAAGATATGAATAACTTTTTCCAGGGAACAGAAGAGTGAACATGGTGTCATTTTTTTAACCACCAGGAAATATGGCAAACTTTGATTAGATTTAGAAATCAGTAAATTAACATTCGGTTTTCAATGGTCACATAAAACCCTTTCATCGTCATATTGGTTCAGATGAAGGTTTGTCCTTAGCTGGTTGCTCTAACAAGGAAATGCTTCTTGTTGGGACTGATCATCAGTACAGGAATTAGAAATATGGACAAATGTCTGATTCTACCTTACCTGGTGTTTGAGATTAGGATGCCGGTGATAAACTGCTTGCTCTGTTATGTTCAGTCTTGCTCGCTCTCCACCTTAGCACGATGTATAATGGGACAATAGAATAACATAGGGTTTGTCTTGGGGATTGTGTGATATTGATATAAATAGATACGTAATATTGAAGATGTGAGATCTTAAATAAAATTACAGAATTACTGAAGTGTTGTAGTTAAGTATTCAGGGTTTGTTGGGTTTTTTTAGAAAAATAAATGCAGTTTGGTTGCTTTTGTCATATTTTGAAACAAACTGAATACACGGTTTAGATGTTAAATAGTCACACAGTCACAGGATCTGTTCTCTAACGCATGGATAAGTAGTTGTCAGAAGTGTTTAGCTGGCCCTTGAATAATCAGTAATCTTTCCCCTTGTATTACAAAAAACAGACAAAATATTGCCAAAATGTAATCATTTGGATTCAGCCTAGAAAATTAGAAAAAATTCAACAGGGTCAGAGTAAAATTTGAGTTTGAGCAACAGAAAAATCATGAAGGCAAATCTGTATTACATATGCAAACCTAAAACTCTGAAGAACGACTGACCAGGCCAAATCAACAGTGATAATTTTAAATTAAATATCTGCAGGAAGTAGTGGAAATTTCTGTAAAGCAAATAAGGATTTTTCTCAATATGTAAACATTTGCAACCATGAATTTAAAACCAATACCCTCTGAAGCATTAGAACTTCTTATGAAAAAGTCTTGGATTCATTGACCTAAAGTAACTGATGTCAGGAAGCACTGACGCTGCAGCTGAAAGGGATACTAAAGTAAAATTTCTGCTTTAGTGGCATTTGATATGGAACTATTTTGATTTATCTGGAAAATACCTCTCATCCACACACTTTTCTCAGTGTTGTGCAACCCATGAGTGACCATTCACTGTGCCATCAGAGATGCCCTTGTCTTTTAGCAGCATGAAAAGACCCTGAGGTGCTCAACATTCAGATAACTGCAGTGGTCCTTGATACATAAAATGCATTCTAACTGTTTGGGTTTTTTCAATGTTGCTTTGGCTTTTTTTTTCTTTTCTGTAGAATGGTGTAGTCAAACCATTCTATACTTTGCTATGTAAACTTGCTCTTTCTTGCTTTCTGTGCCCACTTTGTTACTGGAGCAGAAATGTCTCTGAACTACTTGTGGAACTGAAGGTCTATGACTGTAAATGTACAGAAGATAGGTAGTTTAATTATTATTGTTCTACATTACTGTAGATCCATTGTAGGGAGATTGGAGATTCCTAATGTGAAATAATGTTCATACAAACCAGTGCATCTTACAAATGAACAATAATGTTAAAGGTCACCCCTCCCTAAAAAAAAAAATAAATCCTTCTTTTTCTTCTTTAAAACTGTAATGGCCTAAATATATGATGTAAGACTGTTCCAATGGTTAATACATTAAGATAAATTGAAAAACACTGGCAGGATTTGGCTTTCATTTTATAGTTGATACAACATGTAGCGCTTACTGATTGTGTACTCTTAGCTGTTGACTGAGGAACACAGTAAAGTTACTGTTGTTATGAGAGATAATCTTTTGTATTTGTCCAGTGGAAGTTAATGCTTATGTTGTTCTAGCAACCAGTAAATAGCTATGTGAATCAGTTATATGTTCAGGTCTTCTGAAAGCTTAAAAAAATCCTTAGGAATAACATTCCTGTTAATAAGCTGAGTGTGTATCACATGTGCTTTAGGGTACGTGTATTTTTACTTCAGTTGCTCATCTTGGGAGCATAAAATAAAAAAATTGTAAGTGGATGTACAGCAGATAGACCATTTAGTGTTTGCATGAGATATTTTATAAACATAAGAACATAAGGAAATTTTAATTTATCTGAATGCATGCTTTAGAAGTTACATGGCCAAAGAGAGAACATACACTCAGAGAGTAAATGATAGATATGTGGTCCAAAGGAGAAACACATTTGAGGTTTGTAAGAATTAACTCTCTTCTTAGAAGACTCCAGCAGTAGTGCCCAAAGCCATTTTAATACCATGCAGAACACGCTTCAGTATGTAATTATCTTTGATAGACAGAAAAAGAATGCTTATTCTCCCAGGGCTTGGTACATCTGCTAGATGATACGGCACTCTGTTGTCTCCTTTTTGTGTGTTGTCACTGATTGTAGCGGTACCAGACAATAGAGCTGGAATGGGATATCGAGAGATTGTCCAGACCGCTGTTTGTTAGCCTTCTGAGACAGTTTCTGTTGAACAGATTAAAAATGTGTTCCTCATCATAGCACAGTAGTAGGGTTTTGTTGACAGAGAAAATTCTTCCTTGTTACTACATCCTCCAGTGAGGCATGCATTAAATGTTGAGACGTGCACATCCAGTTCATCCGTTTGCCCCAGAGTAGAATAAGCTGTACTCAGTTCTTGACAGATGTTTGCCAGACCTTTTCTTTTCAAAGCCCTGCCTGATGGAAATTCCAGTCTCCTTGGGCAGTTTATTCTGATACTTAATTACGCTGACTGGCATAGAGTTAGATACTTAGTAGAAGGATAAATAACCTTTGCTTGTCTCCTGTTGCAGTCTAAAGCCATTAAATGTTCTCTAACTGTAGTGGACATGAAGAATATATAATACCTTTATTTTTGCAGCAATAGTTTGTGTCTGAACATTATAATGTCTTCAGTGTTTTATTTGATTAGCAGTTTTCACTTCAGATAAATGAACCTCTTTAGAAAGTCCACATATATTTTAAGTTACAGGTTGTTTAGATATCAGCTTTGTTTTGGGTTGCTTCCATGGATCATATTAAACTAATACATAGACTTATTCATGCTGGATTTTCAACCTTGATTTGAACCCTGAAAAAGAGATGTCCATGCTGTTGCAGTGACCAGGAGTAGGTGGAACAGTGAATGCTTACTCTTTAAATCAAAATGCCTGTTATAACCTACAGAACTTACCTACCTCCTTTTGCCTTCCTTTACTTGAAGTTAATCCAGGAGGCTGTTAAGAGTTTTCTGGCTTTTAATGTGGGGTCTTGTGTACAGTTTGGACAGATTATACAGTTAATTATTTTCATCAATTAGTAGAAACTTGGTTTTATCCTGGCTTTTCCCATTTTGTTTTATATTTAGGCTGTTCTTCAAATTCACTGGTCATTTTACTTTCCCTTTGGCAATGCTCTTTGCTTGTCCCTCTCTCCCAGTTGTGATGGTGTTTGCATATCTAATTGCATCTCTATTTCAGCGTTGTCACTGGAAATACTAATTAGTGTTGATTTTGTACAGACTTCTCAAACACCCTGTTCTTTGCATCTTTTGGGTTGGAAAGTCCACCACTGTTGGTGGCTAAGTCTTTATTTCCACAATAGCTAAGGAATAAAATACTCTCTCTTTTTTTTTCTCTTTCTGTGTTGTCTGTGTATAGCCTGTTGTATGTTTAAATGTATCTTCTTTTATCTGAAAGGTATGCCTTTGAACTGTCTCTCCTCCCAATTAGTTCATCACAAAATTAATATTGGTGATTATCAAAAAAGTAGTGCATCAGTTATAAAATTTAACATAATGCATATATACCATTTAAGAATAATTGCAAAGCTATCAAATTATTTAAGCAGCTTGTATCTCTCTATGGGCACATACCAATATGTTTTACTGATCAGTACCAAAAAAGTGATTCTGTTTAAGGCTTGCAAATTGCAAAACTTTGCCTTTTTTTCTACAGAACAAATTAAAACCATTTCTTGCTTAGGAATTTTAAATTATTTTTCATTGATCCTTTCTGTTGCAGAGTACCTAACATAAGATAATATTCTAGAGAAAGCAATAAAATTTAAATACCACTTTATCATATAGTGGAAAATTTTTATATGTATATATGAGTAATAATTGGATAGTTAAGAACAAGGGATGAGAGCTCTTGGTGAAATTGGGCAGAAGTAGGAAACTTGTATGTGTGGTGAAAGAGATTGGAATGGGCTTCATGGAATTTGGGTCTGCTTTTGACAACTTCTAGATGCATTTGCAAGTGATCAGTTATGTTAGATTGATTAGCTTCTTTCAAAAGTAATAACACAGATGCTTTCTCTCCTGGAGGCTTAGAGGAGAGTTGTGGTTTAAGCCCAGCCGGCAAATAAGCACCATGCTTCGGCTCACTCATTTCTCCCCCAGGTGTCCTTTACTAAACCATGTCTCTAAGCACCATCTTTTAAATATCTCCAGAGATGGCCACTCAACCATTTCCCTGGGCAGCCTGTTCCAATACCTGGTAACCCTTTCAGTGAAGAACTTTTTCCTGATGTCTAAACATAGATCATGAACATCTAATCCCCTGGCACAGCTTAAGGCCATTTCCTCTCATCCTATCCCTTGTTACTTGGGAAAAGAGACTGACCCCCACCTCACTACAGCCTCCTTTTAGGTAGTTGAAAAGGGTGCTAAAGTCTCCCCTCAGCATGCTTTTCTCCAGGCTAAACAACCCCAGCTCCCTCAGCTGCTCCTCACAAGACTTGTGTTCCAAAGCCCTCACCAGCTTTGTTGCCCTTCTCTGGACATGCTCCAGTGTCTCGATGTCCTTCTTTTAGTGAGAGGCCCAAAACTGAACACAGTACTCGAGGTGCGGCCTCACCGGTGCTGAGTACAGGGACGCCATCACTTCCCTGCTCCTGCTAGCCACACTATAAGCCAGGCTGCTGTTGCCAGGTCATCTGACAGTTTTAGAGTTTGTTTGCAGGTTCTTTTTGTAATAATTTCTGCCTGCCCTTTTTGCAACAGTTTAAACTTGGTGTGTCTGATGATATCATCAGACTACTTTTCTTACCTGTGTCTGCTTTTTAAAAAAAAAGGAAAGATGCCCTTGAGAATAATACCTGTACTTTGAGTTATTTTCTAGTTTTCCTATAATCAGAATAAATCTTTTTAACTTCTTACTTCAAAAGTACTAAGGAGCAGCCTTTTGTTTCTCACTGGCAAGTCATTGTATGTGCCTCTTCTACCATTAGAAAATGAATCTATTAGTGGTTTCATCCAGTCATGTGTTAAGAATTATAGAAAGCTGTGGAGCTGTGATAGCTGACCTAGCTGGATAATGTGTTTCTGCAGCATGTAGTGAATGGAAAAAGTTATGTCTCTATATTTCATCTTGATCAGTAGGCCAAAATGTTGGGGTCTGCAGAGAGTTCTTTCAAGCAGTTTTCTCACTAACCTGCTATCTTTTACATGCTTTGACCTCCTATATTATCAAAGTATTCAAACATAAGTTAATATTGTGCTCATCCAGATTTTTTCCTGTTTATCTTGAAATATGTTTTATAAGCCAAAAATTCCAGATTTCTTCAACTAAAAATTACAAATAGCTTGTACCTATTTTTTTTTCTAGATTTGATACCAGTTTAAAATGATTCTTCATAGATTTTCTCAGTTCTTAGTAAATTTTGGGTTAGAAAATGAAACGCTACTCAATTTTTCTTGTTGAAATAGAAAGAGTTCTGTATGGATGGATTAGAGGGTGGGGGTGGAGGCAGGGGATGGTGGTTAAAGGGTTGGTTTTTTGTTGTTAGTGTGTTACTATTCACAGTCTGAATTGCAGTGTGGGCTTTTAGTATGCTTTTAATGTGGTTATTATGTTATGGTCAGGGAAGGAAACTGAGATGGTCATTAAAACTTAGCAAATTCTTGTCCAGTTTATGTTCCTTTGCTTATTAATCAAGGCTCTAATAGTGAACAGCAGTTCTACAGTGGTATATCTGGAAGTAGAAATAACACGGAAGATACTAATTTTAAAAAGAAATAAATGCCATTGATTATTTTTAGTAAGGTTAATTTAGAAGTTTTTGAATAAACTATGTAATGGACATACTTACACACATGCACATACATTCTCACATAGCAGTCTTTTCAGTCTGTGTAAGTTGTAAGACTATTCTGCTTTATGCAAAAATTACTTAGTATACTTTTTATTTATATTAGAGCAAGGACAAGATTGCATCCTACAGCAAAACTCCAAAAGTGGATAGGAGTGATGTGGGGAAGGAGATGAAAGAAAAGTCTTCCATGAAACGTAAACTTCCTTTTACTATTAGTCCATCCAGAAATGAAGATCGCAATTCAGACACAGGTAGAACCTTTTTATTTCCTTAACTAAGTATTTGTTGCTAAAATACGTCCTAATTTAATTAATTGTGTATTATGTTTTTATATTGATTTCCCTATAAAAAAGGATACTAAGTATAAAAGTTGCTTGCTTGCTTGCTTCTGATTGTTGCATCTCAGTCTGATAGGCTTTCATCTTATCATTAGCAAGAGCTAGAATGCCAGCATGGTTTATCTACATTTTCCACTTGTTTCCTAACCTCATTCTTGTGCTTCTGTTAGTTATATATCTTTTCATTGTCATCTCTAGAGGTCCATTTGTTTAAACAAGTAAACTGATGAAAAGTCATGTAAGTGCCTTGATTTGAGACGCAGCTGTCAGCCTTTCATAGCTTTTTTTGGGGAGGGAGAGTGGGATAAATTGGTAGATGTACTGTCCTCCACAGAAAAGAGGTTGCTGAGGTTATGGAACTAACTAAATCAGCCACAGAGAGCAAACTTGTCTTTCAGTCTAAGCTCCTAAGACCTGTTCAGGATAACTTTTCTGCACAGGCTGGTAGTTCTTCCTAACTTAGGCATATTCTGTTAGAACTGATTTGAAGACTTCAAAGTACCATTCTTAACATGGCTCTTTTCAAATCAAGCTGGAGGGGTCTGGATGTATTCCAAGAGTACAGTGATCTCTGAGTCTGGGTAATTCGTTATCTCTGTCATAGTTCAGTAATAGTTCTGTTGGTGGCAAAACAGTATCTATGCCCTCTGGAAGGCCACCAGAAGGCATGGTCCTCAAATTTCTCCGAGGCTCAGAACTACAGTTTCTTATACAGTGCTCATTGTATATTTTAATAAACAGATAATTCCCTTAATATGCTTAGATTTAAATGCAATATAGAAGTGTATACCTCAGTACATGTTCCATTTTTGTCCAGGGTTGATTTCCAATCTTCAATTTCAGAAGGTTTGGCTCCTGGATGTTACATACATTTTTTTTCTTACTGTAAAGAGAATATGGTATGAAATCCAAATTTGAAATAGTCTTATTACAAAACGATACTCCTTGGTTTAGATCTCTGTTTTCAGTGGGTTTACAGCATTCTAGAGACTTACATTATTCATGATACCGCTTGATTCTGAAAAGACCATGTGTAAATTAGAAGTATGCTTCCAGCACCTGCTTTATTAAATTTATTGCTTGATATTAGACCCTAACTATTTTTCATAATGGAAATAAATATGTTTAGAAACAATATTTAATACTTAACTAATGTTTTCTGTGTTGAAAATCTTTTGTCATCTTTCCCCACCTCCATCAACTTCAAATAATTCATTGTCACAGTATCTTGTAAGGTAACGTAATTTTTTGTTTCTCTTGCTACAGCATCTGTTGTCACAGTTGCCACAACAAACAGGACTGATTACTTTAGACACTTAGACATGCACAGAAAGGCAATGTACATACTACAACATCTTTTTGTTACAATTTGTAGCAAGGAGATGTAATAAATATTTCAAAAAGGGGCAAGAAATATTTAATATGGCAATAGAAGGCACATAGCTTTTAACTCTGTGTAGCAAACATAGTAGTTTGTTATCCATTTCGTTACTGCTGAGGTAAGGAGGTAAGAGCAACTACTCTGTTTCACAGATTGAGGAACTTGGTATGTAACCTTTCCAGAAACTTTAGAGGCAGGAGCATTGCTAGGATGAAAAAACTGTTTCTATAATGCTGATTCTGTAGTGAACTGATTGGATTAGACCAGTGGGAATTAACCACTTCCACTGGTGCCAAGCTTGTCTCTGATGTGAATTAGGGCTGACATCAGTGATCGTGAAATGCAGTGCTGCTGCTGCTGACACAAACTTGGCATCATACATTGGAAAGGTTTGCCATCACTGCACTAAACTGTTACCTCTGACAGAGGTGTCTCCCTGCTAACTGTGGACAGAGAATGGCAAATGTTATTTGAGAGGGAAGAAAGTCAGTCCTTGGAGATGAGCATGTAACCAGAGACAGAAGGAAGAGATGAGGTGATGAAAAGCTTCTTACCAGCTAGTAATGCTAGTGTTCAAAACAATAATCTCAGTTTTCTTCTGATACTTTGTGAAAATCTGTAGTGGTATTCTAGGGAAATGGTCAAATGTTGTGTATATAATTTGTAATTGAAAAGATTCTGAAAAAATATGTGGAACTACTCCATTCTTCCCACTGTCCATTACAGTTCCAGGATGTATTTTATCCTTTCCCGATAGTTTTATTTTTAATAGCCTTCCAATGTGTTTTTTTCATAGCTAGAATAGCAAAATGTTGGTACTGCTTTGTTAAATAGCTTCTCTGTCACAGGTAAGACCACTGAGAATGATTTTCAGATGTTTTTAAAGATTTAGGGTCTCCTAAAAATGTGTCTGGATGAACAAAAATCAAGAGATGCCGTACAGAGTAGCTCTAGGATAAAAAAATGTAATTTAATTATTAGTTTAATTTAATAAATGGTTTATCTCCAAGATAGATGATAGGGTTACTAGCTGATTGTAGAAACCCCATTGTAATTTGGTTTTGTCCTGTTTAGGCAGGTAAATCAGCCGAAGAATGGGAATACTTAATTTTTAAAGCTTTACATCTTTGGAGCTATCTTGGGTCTATGTCCAGAGCAGTCATTCATAAACTAAGATTTTGTCTTTTTTGCTTTATTTTGTAAAAATTGCTCCCTGCAATTCCACCTCTTGCTTTTTTTTGTTTGTATTTTTTGTGTGTGGGGGGTGGTTTTTGGGGGGTTTTTTGGTTTTTTTTGGTTTGGCTTTTTTTTTTACATTCAGGTATTGTCTAGAAACTATAAGTGATAATGAACATGGATAGCCAAATTGAATGTTAACTTAATTTGGAAATCCTTTTTCTAAATTAGATTCCTACAAGACTATATAAAGTAAATTTTACACTCTGTCAGTTTTGGCAAGACTGAAATTAAACGGCATTTGTAGTGTCCTGTAAGAGTCTGGAACAATTTGTCCTCTTGTTTATCTAAATTTAGATTTAAATTGGTGTTTTTGCCAAAGAAACTGCTAAATAAACTAAGGCTAAATCTGAAAATATTTAATACTTACTTTTTAAATAATTTCATACTGGTTAGGACCGAGTATAGCTGCCTAAATGTAGTCATGCAATGCCTGTTGAGATGCCTGCAGTAGCTGAGAAGTCTGCATAGGGCTGAAAGATAACGTGAGTCACAGGAGCCTTGTGGCCTTCTGAAGAGGCCGGGGGGGCAAGGACAGCACCTGAAATGCCACAACATAGCTGACTTTAAGCAACAGCATCCTGTCCTCGGTTTCTCTTGCTGTGCAGGGTGTGTCTGTTGCACTGTCCTGGTTGGAACAGCCCTCCTAAACTGAAGGGTCTGCTATCACATCCCCATTCTTTGATCAGAGCAACCATAAAAAGCTAATAGGCTATATACATGCTGCAGTCAAATTTATTTGAACTGCAAATTTTGCAGTATAGCTTTAACCCTTAATTAAGTGAGTCTTATGAAGGATTCTACACACAAGCCTTGATTAAAACTGGTAGAATGGATGGTGGAAGGAAAAGCATTTTTCATACCTTTTTTTAAATAAGTTCTCTGACTTGACGCCTCCCAATCTAGAAACATAATTTGATTGAAAAGCATCACTTTTTTAGACTACTTAAATGGCATTATTTAAATTTTGTTAATTTATTTAATTAATCTGGTTATTTTTAAATAACCTCTGATGTGATTATAAGAACAAAAGCAACAGGCAAGTGCTGCTTTTGCAAAGGACAAGTTTGTTTTCTCTCTTCAGAGTTATACAGTGGAGAAAGCAATGTTAAATTTTTATGATAATTAAAAACTGCAGAAAGATTTTTTTCATTGTGAAGATAAGTGTAGGCTTTTTTTTTTAATAGTCTTGTTACATAGTTAATTATTCAGAAAAACAAGAAGAGTTACAGTTACGCTGAATGTGCTAATTTGTTGATCTTTCCTTGGAAATTATGTACTCCAGATTTTCTGTTTATAGTAGCATCTCGGTTTTGTTTTCTGACCCTTTCAAATTTTTATCTTTAAGGTAGTCCAAACATGGCACAGTCATATTTCTTTTAGCATTTAATTGATATCCAGAAAGGCAAAACTGCCCTCTTTATGTTCCTTGTGTACATTGCTAGTCACACAATTTCTGTACTTGTGCTCCCAGTTACACAGATGAGTGGGGTGATTGAAGGGGCTGTTTACACACCATGTTACTGCCTGCTGCATTTGGACTTACTGTTCAACTGTTACCAGTTTCTTGAACTGTTGTTTGGACTAGAGGCAGGAAAGTGAAGGTAGTTTGTGTGTATCTGCTGTTGGCTTGGTTAAATAAATATGCAGTAAACTGGATTAATCAGGTATCACAACAGTGCAGTATACTGTGAGCTCTCTTCATCACATTCTAATCTCTCACTGAGAATAGGAAGCAGCAGTCAACAATGACGTGTTTCTCTTTAAAATATCTTCAGTCAGATCACTACAGTCATACAGATTTCAGTAACTCTTTCTCTTAATTTCATAATCTGCAGAATTGATCATCTTGACCTGTCTTCTACAGTCGTTAAAAACAAGCATATTAGTCTTTTGTTGTGTATCACTCAGTCTTATAACTTCCTTAGAAACATTTGTTTCAAGCAGTTCATATTTTTCCTTTGCATGGTCCTATTTCTTAATCCTGTTATTCCTTACAATTTGCACTATGACAAGTGTTTCACATGAAACCAGATTATCGTGAGCCCTGAAGTTTGAATTTGGTTGTTTTGCTTTATTTCCTGTATCTACTAAAGTGGTTATTTTACCAAATGGAATATTCTGTTAGCTCAGCATGATTTTGTTTTGAGAAATCCCTGTCCTATTATTTAATAACCTATTTTCCTAAAACACTTAGAAATTACTTGGCTGGGAATTTGTAGTTTATTCAAATAATAATAATAATAATAATAATAATAATAATAATAATAGTAAAGCAACAAACCAACAATTACATTATTGTTACCTCGGGACATAATATGTCATGTATAAGTTCTCCTAAAATAATGGTTATTCTGATGTTTCTTGTGCCAGTACATTTAAGTACTGTGAATGAATTTCATAAAGCTTTTCTACAAATAAGTGGTCAAATGCACCTAAATCACTGTTTCACATAACTTGGCTATTAAATCGCTTTCTTACAGTGTTAGGTGAAAAGCTTACCTTGCAAAAGGAAAATCTTAAAAGGAGTGTTGTCCACATAAATTTGGCTGCATGTTATGGGCAGCCCACATACATGGGCTTTGAGCAACCTGGTCCAGTGGGAGGTGTCCCTGCTCATGGTGGGGAGGTTGGACCAGATGATCTAAAGTCTCTTCCAGCCCAAACCATTCTGTGCTTATGAAGGTTATCTAATAAAGATAATTGAACATAAAGCCATTTGAAGAGTTTTTATTTTAATTTTTTTTCATAGCAACTAAGAAATTCTCTGATGTTTGAACTGCTGAAGAATACCAAAAAGTGACAAGAAAGTGAATGTAAAAGAAGATGCTTGTATTTCATAGACTTTGAAAACAAAACTGCTCAAAATCTAAAAAAAACCCCAAACATGATTTATTTTAACATTCAATTTTATACATTAAATTCTACCTAAACTTTATTTCTTTCTCTACTAAGGAAGTTATTAGTACTCAAATTGTATAAACATCAAGTACATAGCTGTGAAAAGTTTTCTGTTACCACAAGATAAAGCATATCGAAAAGTCAAAGTTAAGTTGGTGGTCTTCTGCTAAACAAAGTACCGTGTACTGCATGATATATTCTTGGAGCAGTGAAAACAAATCTTATATTCTGCAATAAACATAATGGAAGTTCCCAATAATTTATAAGAAATTTTTTGTGGATTTGTGTGGCTTCTTTATCAACAGTTGCATTGTTGTTTGAATTTTGAATTGTTGAAAAAAATTGTTGAATTTTTTTTTAAAGGTAGTTTTTTTACTATCTGTATTTTTGTGTGTATGTATAAAAACTTTTATTTTATATGTCCTACTTCCTTCTTGCTTTTTTCCACCCCTTATGTCCTACATTGTTTTATTTTGAGCATTCAGAACCAGGGCATGAGCATGATGATCTTGAGAGGGAAAAACAATAGCCTCTTACAGGACACACTCCAGTAAATGGATTATCTGCTGCACCTGCTGTAGTCCTGAGACTGTGTTTGTTGGTGTTCTTTTATAACTTTGTTGTTGATCATACTAGTTTTGTGTGCTGAACTATTTAGACTTATTGAAAACACATACAAAGTCTCGCATAAATTTTAATAAAACAATGTCTTTTTTGAGTGGTAAGGGCATAATTACCATATAATTCAATGAGAGCAATTATGTTCTTGTTTGGTACTTTTAATTGGTAAACTCTGGAAATGTTTTGCAAATACTGTGTTAATGAAGAGTAACAGGAGAATAATTTGTCCCACCACTGAAATGCCTTTGAATATGTAAGAGAGAATCTTGATGTTGTGTGGCATCTCTAAACATGAGACGTGAGTCAATTGCACTCATTTACTTAGTAGAATTTTCTAATGAAATTATTAAAAAAACAAACCCCAAAACAAAAATAAACAGATAAAAATAACCTGGAACAGTACGCTGTATAGTAAAAAATTAAAAGTTGATCATCAAAAGATTAATTTCACTATTGTTTGGATTTATTATTTTCGCAAGTTGAGTATAGCTGTAAAATTGTAAGGAATAATTCAGAATGAAAATGAGCATGTTTTTGTGGAAAAAGATCATGAACAGTAAATAGCATAGGCTAAGAAGCAGCAAATAACGCCAGAGAAACTGAAATGTGTTGTTTTGATGGAAGTACTATATTAGTTGATGAAGGATGTGCTGTACCTTATCCTTAGAGAAAGAACAGCATAGTTGCAGTGAGAAGTTGAAAGTTCAGTTTGACTGTAGGTTTTCTTTAAATTTTCCTATGCAGATATTCTATCAATAGGGCAGTAGGGTTGATTGGGATAATGAAAGAATTGTTAGATATTCATGAGTATAAGGTGCATGCAGTTTAGAAAGATCTTATCAGTTACTTCTGTGAAAGGAATCTTGTTTCCTTTTAAAACGTGATAGATAAATTTATAGGGGTTTTTAATATGTACATAGGTTTGTAGGTTTGCATTCTTAATAATCTTGCTTATAATTGTTTAGTCTGTAAAATCATGTATTTCTTATTTGGTTGCTATGGAAATCAAGTTGTGCACTATTTATGTGCCCTCCTCTGCCTCAAGAGCATTGCATTGCTCGAGCCTGTGTATGGAATCAAGCCTAGAAGATGAGATTTAGAAAAGGCTAGGAAAGCAGAAAATCAGTTGAGAATAAACAAATGAAACAAGGAAGGCCATAGAGGCCCTAAGGCAGAAGTGGAGAAAATCAAAAGATAGAAAAAGATCAGTCTGGGCTTAATGAAACATGGAATGGTACATGGTTAGGAAACTCAAAGGGACTTCAGCTTCTGATTTGTAAGTTTTACTAATTTTTGGCTCTCTGCAGAAGGTTAGTGAAGTTTGCCTCAGTCAAGTCTTCTGGTTCAAGATTTTCTACTTTTGCAGATTTATTTTTTTTTAACTTAAGTTTTCATACAGCTATTTAAGGTTGAAATTTAGGAAAGGAAACTGGGAGACCAGTATAATCATAGGGACAGTAATAAAAGTCCTCCCCTGACCTTTACTGTGGCTTAATTGCATTTCCGTGATTTATTTACTTTTCACTATTGCCCAGAATACTAAGCTTAACTGAAACCAGATGAGCAGTGCCTCATCAGATGATAATTGGTCACAGTAGGAGTGAGATGAAATAACTCACTACATAGAGAGCTAAAAAGATCAGTATAGCAACCAGGCTTGTTTAACTAACAGTAGCAATTCCTGACCATGCCTCGACCAATTCCCAGCCAAATTCTAGCACACTAGTATGGCCAAGTCTGATTAATCATCCAACTTCTTTCCCATGTGCCCCCCTTTCCTTTATTACATATTTCCCCATTGTAATTTTTAGATCTCAGCTTTGTTTCGTGTCCTTGCTTTATGGGCGTTAGCACATCAGCCAGCCACAGAGGAGGAAGCGGGTACTAGGACATCCTAACTGAATCCTTTCCCTCTTTTTGTGGTCAGTAGTCCAGCCTGGATGGTGAGTTGGGGTTACTCATGGCTGTGAGGTTCAGAACCCTGGCTGGCTGCTTAAAGGCCTTTTGGGAAGGTGGCCAGTAGGGAAACTTCCAAAAGGACAGGGTGCGGTAGAGTGAGCAGGTTCTCTGGGAAAGCTAATGCCAAACCTGGGCTTTTAAGGAAAGAACCAAGGGAATTATTTGAGTTTGGAGATGTCATTTCTCTTGATTGAATCTGTTAGAGTACTCTTCAGACCATTCCTTCTTGACACTGGCTGTAGAAATTCTTTTTAACTCTTTCAAAAAATTTAATTCAAGTCACCAAATATGCGACTAAGATTCCTTAAGCCATCTTTTACATCCGTTGCATTTATATTCAGGTAGTAATCTTGGGTGTTCTGAAGGAAAAGATAGACATTAGAGTTAACATGTCAGTAATATAACCTGCTTACAGAATATAAAATACTGAATTTGATAAGAACTTGTTAGGACAGAAGAAGAGCAGTTGCCTGGGAAGATGAGATAATGACAGAAAATGAATGGTCTTCACTACACATACATGCAAACTAGTATGTCTCTAGAAAAGACAGTTAAACAGTAATGATCAGCTGGGGACAGCTGTGTAAAATAGTTGTAGCAAAAGAAATCTGACACATTGAAAGTTTGTACTTGTTTGATGCTAACAGCGTTAAATACTGCTCCAGTTAAAAGTGATTTAGTCAGGCACTTAATCACAAATCAGTTGTTGTCTGTCATACTTGCATCTAAATGCTTGTGTTTGGTTTAAGAGACCTTTATACAGAAAAATGAAGGAATAACTTTTGAAAAGAGTGGAAGATATCAACCAAAGTTTCCAGATTACACAAATAAAATTCTAGTTCTGAAATTCACTAGGTATTAAAAAGTTGTCTGATTTCAGAGCACATTTGATCAATCTCAAGACCTGTGGGAGTTTGTAGGTACTGAATAGCTTTAGAAATAATGTGTTTATTCAGGTCTATAATTTTAGCTCTTCTCTTAAAACTTGGACATTAAATATCAACTTCCGTGAATATTCATAAAAGGAGAGAAGTTATGTATATAAAAGTTATATATTTTTGAAGGATATGTATTTTTGAGAAGAACTTGCTTTAAGGTAAAATAGCAGGATGAGTTTGAGAAAAAACAGTCTTTTATCTAATTACCTAATTACCAGTATTGAAAAGGTTTTTCCTAATTTTTAACGTGGTGTTTTGAGAGGAGAAGAATAGAGCACAGTGTCGCATCTGTATTTGAGGCTAAAAGCTGACTTGCTGATCGTACAGAATTTTGTTGTGACATACTCAGTCTTCCTGCTGTGAAACAGGTTTTTCATCTTTCAGAATTTCTAAGTAATCCTTCTTACAACTTTAAGTGCTTTAACTCAGTAGCTTTTTATCCTGATATGATTAGAACAGGTAACCAAAACTAATGCAAATGCAGCAAATTAGAGATGCAGTTTCTGTTTTTCATCACCTGCCACCAATCACCAGTTCACATACCTTAAAAGGATGTTTTTATTTGTATAAAAACGTTCTAATAGAACAGCAGTTTGAGTTTTTAAATGTTAATATTTCCAGAGAAGGAAGGTCCAGAGAAAAAGAAAATGAAGAAGGATGCTGGAAATAAGAAATCAACACCAGTTAGCATTCTTTTTGGTTATCCTCTGTCAGAGCGCAAACAGATGGCACTTCTCATGCAGATGACAGCAAGAGACAACAGTCCAGGTGATCTTCCAAAGTTAACAGTTTTCTTCCTCCTGTCTGTTTAATTCTGGCCTAGTCAGAATATTCTGAATGCTGCTGGTTTTCAGCAATTGTTGCTTTTTATAGAGGATTTTTAGAATAATTTTTAATTCTGGGAATAGTCCATTGTGCGTTGATGAGCAATTTGATGGAAGATTCTCGACCTTCCATATTTATGTGCAAAGCTTTGCGTTATGATACCTGTAAAACCTGAAAATCTCTTTTCTTCCTTTGATTATTTTTACCTCTCAAACACTGCATTAATTAAAAACTAAAATACTGGTTTTTATGATGTTGAACTAACATCTCATTGTCTTCATTTAGAGCAGGACTTTAATTTACACAGAAACTGAATCGTCTTCTTAGGATTTAATGGGAGAGGAGACACACCTTGTTTTTAATTCAGAACTTCAAACTTTCCTTGATCCAGTTGTATTTTAAAAATCTTTATGTATTTATATGTTCTAACAGTGTAATGTAACTTACCGTTTGAAAACTTACTTTGTAGATTCCACTTTAAATCATCCATTACAAACAACACCAGCACAAAAGAAAGCTCCAAATTCCTCAAGACAAAAAGACAAAGTTAACAAGAGAAATGAACGAGGGGAAACTCCTCTACATATGGCAGCAATTCGAGGGGATGTTAAACAGGTTAAAGAGCTAATCAGTTTAGGTGCAAATGTGAATGTAAAAGATTTTGCAGGTAAGTTGATACATGTTCTCTTAACTGGATGAATGAAATATTACAACTGAAGTTGTTGTCAGAGGTTTAGTTACAGTTAATGCTATATGCAAATGAAAAAATGTAACAAAATTGGAAATTTTCAAATCGTGTTTTTCTTTCTGATGGCAGTAGTACTGAGACACTGTAATAGTGCATTATTAGAATGGTATAAGGGGGTCTAAGAGATGGCTATAAAAACTTCAGTAGATGTTTCTCTCAAAATGCGAGAACAGCTTTAAGAAGTAATACAAATATTAAGTGCACATTATATAAACAGTATAACAAACTGCACCTAATACTTCACCTCTCAACGTTAGCCATTGATCACTGAGTTTTTTGCATCCACAGCAGAAGTGGATCATGGGAAAGTCAGGAAATAAATGTAAGAGTAAGCTGTGTTGCTTTTGGTAATGTTCAAAAAGACTCTGCTCCTGAATTAGTGTTTTGAAGATCAGGCTGCCCAGGACTCATTTGTAGAAGAAGAGAAAGGAAGCAGAAGTAGAACCCAGTGGGATCTTCAGAGAAGTTGAGAGAGGAGATTGGAAGAACTTGTTCAGAGAGCAATTTTAGAAAAGGAGGGGGAAGTTCAGGGGAAAACAGACCCATAGAAATCACAGGGAGAACAGAAACACTTCAAGAATAGATGTTGTGGTGGGTTAACCTTGGCCAGCTTTCAGACACTCACCCAGCTGCTCTCTGACTCCCCCTCCTCAACAAGGCAGGGGGAGAAAATAAGATGGAAAAAAAGTTCTCATGGATTGAGTTAAAGGCTGTTTAATAAGAAAAGGAAAAGCTGCACATGTAAGCAAAGGAAAAAGAGGAATTAATTCACTACTACCCTTCAGCAGGCAAATGTCCAGCCACTTCCTGGGAAGTAGGGCCTCAGCAGGTGTTCCTTGGAAGACAAATGCCATAACTATGAACATCCTCCCCCCTTCCTTCTCCTTTCCCTGAGCTTTTATTACTGACCGTGACATCGAATGGTATGAAATATACCTTTGGTCAGTATGAGTCAGCTGTCCTGGCTGTGTCCCCTCCCAATCTCTTGCATGGTGAAAGGGAGAGAGAAAGCCTTGACACTGCACAAGCACTGTTCAGCAGTAGCCAAAACACTGGTGTGTTTTGAACACTCTTTTAGGCCCAGATGCCGTGCACAACACTGTATGGGCTGCTATGAAGGAAGTTAACTTCATAACTTCATCCCAGCCTGGAGGAGGTGTCTGGAATCAAGTAAGATACTTTCCCATTGGTAATCCGAAGTGAGAAGAAGTGGCTGAGCTTCAAAATCCTGTGCAGAGGGAAAAGTCAAGAAGAGGAAGAGGATTTGCACATTGAGTTATGGGTGGAGTAAAGTAAGAATTTAGGATGCAGTGAAGTTTAGAGAATTAGAGTCTTTTAGTGAAGACTTTGGCAGAACTAGAGGAGCACAAAATGAATTAGTAATGGAGGAAGTAACTCTGTTCATGGGATGTCTGCCAGGATGATACTGCCGTGTGAGAACAAGAGTAAAGGAAACAGATGTTGAGAGCAAGCCAGGACTAGAGTTGACAGGCTGGACACTGTGATACGATAGAAGACAAAGCAGCAAAACATGGAGAAAAGTGAATTAGAATTAGTAAGAGGAAAGAAGACAGGGATCTGAAGGCTGAGAGCAGAGAAGTGTCATCATTGTGTGGATAAATTAGATGAGTGTTCGCTACTCAATTTCTAACATGTTTAGCCTGGAGAATTTGTGCTGGATTTTTACTTTTACTATTTGATTATTGATTTCTGTGTTCAGTTAAATCACAGTAAAATTTGAGATTCGTTAGCATGAGGTTTAAAGTTGTTAAAGCATACGTTGTTCATCAGATGGATGACGTTACCTTCTGGCTAACTACCGTGTATGAGCATATTTTGAAATGTTTCAAGGCAATAGAGATCTATAGGACAGGAGGAAAAAAAAAACCAAAAACCAAAAACACAACCCTTACATCTGTCCTTTCAAACTTACCATTCTTCACTATAGGTTGGACACCACTGCACGAAGCTTGCAATGTTGGTTACTACGATGTTGCTAAAGTCCTGATAGCAGCGGGAGCTGACGTGAACACACAGGGCTTGGATGACGATACACCACTTCATGATTCTGCTAGTAGTGGGCATAGAAATGTGAGTGTGCTGGAGGAGCGGGAGGGGAATAAATAAGTGATTTGAAATGCTCAGTCACTAGAACAAATCCTTATTGTCCTGACTGCTCTCACACGGTTTTATAATTCTGCTTCTGCTGTTTTGGGGGCATCTTAAAGTTGTTTTGGTTTTATTTGTTTCCTATAGCCATCTATTGCCAGGTATTTTCTACCAGTATCTGTTTTCTTAAATATTTAAAAGTTTCATTTTTACTTTTTTAATAAATCAACATTTTAACAACTTTTTTGAGAGATTTCTACTGTACAGAATTCTAAAAAGAAATTTTTTTCCAAACAGTACACTGTGGGCTTGTGTGTGTGTGTGTGTGTGTGTGTGTATATATATTAAAAATATTTAAATGTATATATATTTAAAATTTACTAATAATTACTTGGCAGAGAAGATAAATGGAGCCCTGTAGGTATTTTACATTAATTTCTGAATTTGTTCATGTTTTCTGCAAACTAGATGCAAAAATAACTCTGCTTTCCTTTTGTATCTCTTTTATTTCATTACTATGTGTGTGATCTGCTGTATCAGAAAAATAAAAAATATCCTTAAATCAAGTATACTTTCCAAACAGATGTTCAGTTTGAAAGGATCTTCTGGAAAGGCTAGAGAGATGAATTATGATAATCTGATTGTGAAACTCTTATTAACTGTTTAGTAACTGTTTCTTATGCCTATCTAAACAAACATGGGTTTGTAGTAGAGTTTTGGAGAACAGGATCTCTTGCTTGCCTGGTCTCAGTATATGTTTCTGTGACCATGTCACTGACACTATGTATCAGGAAAATTCTGAAGTTTTATGTTGAGGTATCACTGCTGAATTTCCCTATTCTTAGCACATAGGGCCAAAAAGGTAACTGATACTGGATGCAGTGCTGAAAATGCAGTGGCTTTGGTATCATTGTAACTTTAACAACTTTTTTGCCCTCGATGGTAGAGAAATTGATGATTTTGCTGTATTGTATTCAGCTAGGGATAGGAGTAGTTTGTTCCTCCAGTAAGACATTTGGATCTCTGTCAGGACTTTTCTGAAGTGCTGTGAAAACCAGTAGTCCTGCTACTTGAAAAATGTTTCCTGTTCCTTAGAGTTAGTTGCTATAAAATTTGGAGCAAGGGAAGTGAATTGACTGCAGAGGAGTAGAGATCTTGGTAGATGAGGAACCAGATGAATTGTGCGAGGAAATGCTAGAACAGCAAGAACAAAAGGCCTCTGTTGCTTTTCTTTATGATTAGATCAGTGTAACAGAGGACAACTTAGCCTTCCCCGTTACCTCTCTTAGCAGGCAGATCATAGGTAGAAGTTTAGGATTGCCTATCACATTATCCACGTTTTATGTGCAATAGAAGGTTTTTATGCTGGTCAAGTAACGTTGTAGAAAACCTAAAAATTTATTGATTTAATGCTACAGATTGTGAAGCTGTTACTTCGACATGGTGGAAATCCATTTCAAGCCAATAAGCATGGAGAGAGACCTGTTGATGTTGCTGAAACTGAAGAGTTGGAAATGCTATTGAAGAGGGAGGTGCCCATCTCTGATGATGAGGACAGTTGTTCAGGTAAAAGTAACCATTTAATTTCATACTTAAGTGCATCAATTCACCTGAAGTTAGGTGCTTTTAATCTTTTGCATAGTGTTAGCTATTAAGAGTTGCTGCAGGTAGCAGTTGCTATTGCTAAGGTTGCTTTCCAGAGGTTTTAGAGGTAGTTTTCAAATCTTTGAATTCAATGATTTATCTGAAATACTGATTCTGACCTTTTTTTTTTTCTCCTCTCCCTTGCCCTTTAATAAACCCTTCCCACTCTCCAACCCTACCTCAGAATGATGGTTTTACCAGAGAAAGATACAGATAATAATACCATGTTTATTATAATATGAAGTGGTTTCTGAGAGGTGTCTCAGTTAGTGTCTCACATGGGCATGACTTAGTTACGCTTACTCAGTAAAGAAAAGTCCCCACCTGTTTGGGAATCACTGACTTGTGAAGGTGACCATATAGTAGCTTTCTTACATGGAGACAGTAATTCTTAGCCCCTACTGTATTTCTGCAGTTTAAGGAGTTAGGTATCACCTCTTAGGACACAGAAGGAGCTCTTGTCTACTCGGAAGCAGAAGAATCTTGCCCATGAGTAGCTTGCTTGAGTGCCAGGCAGGAACTTTTCATTCTGCTTTCAGAGGATCTTCAGGAATTCAGGTTGTTGTTTTTTTTTCTAGTAAAAGAGATGAGATGGGTTGAAAACTGGCTCAATGGTGAGACCCAGAGGGTGGTGATCAGTGGCACAAAGTTTAGTTGGAGGCTGGTAACTAGCAGTGTACCCAAGGGGTCAATACTGGGTCCAGTCCTGTTTAACATCTTCATTAGCGATTGGGGTAGAGCATACTGTCAGGAAGTTTGCTGAGGAAAAGCTGAGAGTCAGGACTGCTCAGCCTGGAGAAGAGAAGGCTCAGGGAGGATCTCATCAATGTCTAAATACCTGAAGGGAGGGTGCAAAGAGGACCGAGCCAGGCGCTTTCCAGTGGTGCCCATTGACAGGACCAGAGGCAGTAGCCACAAACCGAAACACTGGAGGTTCACTCTGAACATCAGGAAATGTTTTTTTACTGTGAGGGTGACCAGGCACTGGCACAGGTTGCCCAAAGAGGTTGTGGAGTCTCCATCTTTAAAGATACTTAAAAGCCATCTGGAGACAGTCCTGGGCAACTGGCTCTGGGTGGCCCTGATTGAGCAGAGGGGTTGGATGAGATGACCTCCAGAAGTTCTTTCCAATTTCAATCATTCTGTGTTTCTATGAAAATTTTATGAGGGAGGACATTGTTTCACATGAATGTTAAAGTCAGTTTATTCTTCCCTGACAATAGAAAAAACCCAAAACCAACAACAACAAAACACACAGAAAAATAACAACCCACCCAAATCAACTAAGCAAATGAACACATCCCTCCCCCCCAAAAAAAACCAATAACAACAACAAAAAACCCACACACAAAAAAACCCGCCAAACAACAACAATAAAAAACCACCAAAACAAACAGAAAACCACAACCAAACCCTGGGAATGTTTTGTTTTCAAGGTTTCTCTATACTTCAAGCAGAAAACGAAAAGTCACATTGTCCTATCTAGAGCTAATAAATGTTCTGACATAGTGCTAACTGTTTTGGCATTGGAAGAATAGCCTGAATTACAGTGCATAGCCATTCTGTTTTAAGGGACAGTCATGGCATTACTCCACAGTATCTACTTCAGCTTAGCCAAATAATTAATCTTAAGAAACATATGTTTAGGTATGCATAATAGAAACTTGTTGCTATTTAGCAATTGATTCCTCAACAGTTGTCTGTGTAGAATATTGCTTGGTTTCCATGGGTTCATTTCCAAGAGGAGCAGAATGCTCTCTGCAGTTTCTCAAAGAGTCACGCTTAGGGAATAGGTCATGTGTCTCCTGTATTTCCATTGCTTTACCTTTCGTCACTAAGGATTAAGCTGTCTGATGTGTTTGGGGAAAGACTGTTAAGAACAAAGCAAATAAGGACATGGAACAGAGAAGCAGTAACTACTTTGTAGGAAAATGGCAAAGGCAAAACACAGACAGACCACAAGGAGGGGTTAGAGTGAAAGCAGGAAGATGATGGTGTGTACATATGGGTGGGGCAGAGGGGAAAATGTATAAAAAAAACTGGTACCTTAAAGCTGTTCTGGGTACTACAGACAATATAGAAGATAATAGGGACTTCTGGGATCTATTTTATTGATCCTGTGTTGTTGAATATGAAGTAGCTGAGAAGCCTGCAGGCAAAGTATGTGTCTTAACTGTTGTGTACTGGCAGGTGGTCCACAGAGGATCCTAGTGGAAATGAGGGAGAATCTTGCAGCAGAACACTTTCTTTTTTTTTAATTTTTCTGAGTTAAACTTCTAATTAATTGAAACTTTCCTTACACTTTTTTCAAACCCTTCTGTTACCTTTTTATTCAGTACGTCAAATCTCTAGTCCATTGAATATTCTAGTATTGAATATGGCAATACTCAGTTCTTTTTAAAAAGCAAACTGGTAGATTCAGCTGAAAAGGCTTGAATTGGAACCTTATTTGGAGGGAACAATACATCCAGAAATAGCTTTTGAAGGTTTTTTTGAGTTCTAGATGTTTGTATGATCAGGTGGTGATAACACTCAATATATAATGTAATTTGAGGAACAGTTGAGAGGTTTACATTTTGGACTTGCAAGTCCAAAACATTCAGTACAGAATATTTGCTCCATGCTATGCACTTGTATAGCAGAGACCAGTTACAGTGGATTATTGTATAGTGTACTGTAGACTGTCCATATCAGGTGCATAAAGATTAAAGAAGACATTTCTTTACATGAGCAGCTCTTTGTCTTTTAAGAATAAAAGATCATCTGCTGTTGAAACATGACTAAATAATTCATGTGGAGGAACATAGTTTAGTTGTAAGAGAACATAAGAGTTGATTAATTCCTAGAGAAATGAATCATCATAGTAAGATGTCCTTGAGAAAGAGTCAGGTTGTGCAGGAATTATGTACAACAGATTAGTTTTACAAAATTAAAAGTACATTGCTTTTATTAGATTGGGCTATAAATGCTAATTGGTATTTCTGTGTACCTGAGTGACAGCTGTAAAGTGTGGGGAGCACTTTGATTTCATAACCTTTTGTTTTTTCTTAAAAAGCTTAATTCTACTGAGAAGGTTTATTGCATGTTTTGAGTGGGTTTTTTTCTTTTTTATAGCAATATGACTGTTGCACTGAACTGGAGTGTGAAGAATGTACCATCAGTATTCAACTAATTTTTGGTTTTCTTGCTCTAGATTCTGAAGAAGCTCCATCTGTAAATCCTTCCAGCGTAGATGGGAATGTTGATTCAGAAGTGGAAAAGGACTCTGTAGCCAATGACAGCAAACAAACGGCCCCTAGTAAGGCACCACTTCCATCTGCTCTTGATGAGTATGAGTTTAAAGATGATGATGAAGATGAAATGAAAAAAATGATTGATGACAGACATATTCTTAGAAAAGACCTAAGGAAAGAGGATGAGACTGAAGTCGAAAAAAGCAGCTTATTTGTGAAACAAGAAAAAGTTGTCTTCTCAAAACCATTTAAAAGCAAAAAGCAGAAGCCATCTAGAGTTCTGTATTCAAGTTCTGAAAGTTCAGATGAAGAAATACTACAGGACAAGAAGATAGTCTCTCCTTGCTCTATTTCAGAGACATCAAATTCTGATGTAAGAGTGAAGAAAGATTATGCGGTTACAAATGAACACAAGCAAAAAGGCAAAGTCAAAAGGAAAGTAAAAAATCAGAGCAAAAATAAAGAGAATCAAGAACTAAAGCAAGAAAAAGAAAATGCTAGAGTAACAAATATAGCTGCTGCTGGGTTAGATTCTTTAGATAAAGCTAGAGAGGAAGAAAGCTTTAAGAAGTCTTTCACCCCAAAAGATGATACTTCTTTACATCTGTTTCATATCACTGCTGGCAAATCTCCGAAGCATCCCTGTGGATTAAGTGAAAAGCAGTCAACACCATTAAAGCAAGAAAACACCAAAACTTGCTTATCGCCAGGAGGTTCTGAAATAACGTTGCAATCCGAATTAGTTCGGTATGATCACAACACTGATTCTGAATATCTGGTAGAAGGTTCTAGTGGCAAATCTTGCAAGCACAAAGAAAAAAGCAAGCACCATCAGAAAGATTTTCACTTAGAATTTGGTGAAAAATCTAGTCCTAAAATTAAAGAGGAAGATAATAGCTCAGCATTTGAGAATTCAGAGTATACTCTGCGCAAGATTGACAAGGAAGGTAAAACACTGAAAAAGCATAAATTAAAGCACAAAGAAAGAGAAAAGGACAAGCACAAAAAGGAACAGGATGGGGAAAAGGAAAAACATAAACATAAAGAAGTTCAAAGAAGTATTGAGTTTGACAGAGAATTTTGGAAAGAGAACTTTTTCAAAAGTGATGAAAATGAAGATACGTTCTTAAATATAGAACACGAATCTCTTTCTTCAGACAGAAAATCAAAGCTAGAAAAAGCTGTGGCAAAAGAAGAGAAGTTAGTTAAGGAGAGACACTTGCAGAAAGAGAGAAATGCTAAAGAGGAGAGAGAGAAAGAGAAGAACAAAAAGGAAAATGAGAAGTTTCTCAAGGATGAAAAAATAAAAGATACAAAAGAAGAAAAAGAAATTATGCTTGCAGATAAAGAAATGGAATTGTTCTGTTTTGGTGTTAAAGATGAAGCAGCCAGTGTGCATTTAACAGAGAAAGAAACAGATACTGAAAAGCAGGAAAAGAATTTAAAGGAAAATAAGGAAAAGACTGAAAAGCGAGCCTCAGCCAAAGAAAGAGATGTTGAGAAGATAGAAAGAAAAAATGGAGAAAAAGAGAAAAAGGTGAAACATGAATACAAGACAGAGAAAGAAAAAGCAGAAGTAAATGAAAATACAGAGAAAGTAAAGGAGAAACCAAATTTCCAGCAAGTGGAAAGATGCCATAAGGAAAATGATAAAATAAAAAGCACAGGTACTCTTAAAAAGCTTGATGACAAAGAAAGAAATAAAGAAAAAACTGATAAGAAGCATGAGAAAGACAGACATTGGGCTGAAAGCAAAGAAAAACACTTCAGTGAAAGAAAAGTCAAACAGTCTGAAAAAGAATCTGAATATACTAAATTGGAAAAAAATAGAACTAAAGACAAAGAGAAGGAACTTGAAAAGAAAGACAGATCCAAAGACAAGGAGATCTTAACAGTAGCAAACTCAAAACATGTGCAAGAGGAAAGGAGATGCAGTATTGCAGAGAGTAATAAAACAGCGCATGACAAACTGTCATCTTTGAAAGAAAAACCAAAAGATGATTTGTTGAGAACTCCAGATGGTAGAGAGAAGGATAAAAAAGATAAAGATATCGACCGATACAAAGAGAGAGACAAACATAAACTCCATCAAAGTAGTTTACCTAAACTAAAACTTGAACATGAGAAACTTAAGCCTAAATCGGCTCCTGCACCAAAGGATGCTCGACCTAAAGAAAAAAGATTAGTCAACGATGATTTAATGCAAACTAGTTTTGAAAGAATGCTTAGCCTTAAAGATCTGGAAATAGAGCAGTGGCACAGAAAACATAAAGAAAAAATAAAACAGAAAGAGAAGGAACGTTTAAGAAACCGCGCTTGTTTAGAACTTAATAAGATGAAAGAAAAACCAAAACACACATTAGCTGAAGTGAAAAGCAAAGAACTGATTCGTTCAAAAAGTTCAGAGTTGCCAGATGTTTGTACGAAGGAAAAACAGCAGAAAGATGCTACGAGTAATAGATCACAATCAGTAGATACGAGGAGTGTCAATGTTATAAAGCCTTCATTGGTTTCAGATAATTTAAATAGATCCCCCAAATCAGAAGGTGAAAAGACAGGTCTGAGCTCCAGATCAGTGTCCATGGTTTCGGTTGCAAGCTCTGAGGATTCTTGCCATACCACAGTAACTACTCCAAGGCCTGTAGTCGAATATGACTCAGACTTCATGCTAGAAGGTTCTGATTCCCAGATGTCTTTCTCACAATCACCATTTTTGGCAAGTGCCAAATCACCAGCCCTTGTAGAAAAAGAGACTGATGGTCTTGCGGACTTGCCAGATCGCATTAAGCCACCTTTCGCAAACAGGCTTCCACCAACGTACGTGAGATCAGCATCTGTTGAAGATGTTAAACTGGTTTTAAATGAGTGTAGACCCGTTGTAGAGGTTCGAAGATGCAGCATGCCTGCTGCGGTTTCTGAACACAGCAAACAGCCTCGAATATCAGAAGAAAATAATCAGAGTGCTCTGCCGTCAGTTCAGACTTACGCTAGCGCTTCTCCTAAACCAGAGCTACCGTGTAGCATGCTTGAAAGAGATTTTCAAAGCAGTATGTCTGGTTTGCAGTCAAACTTCACATCATCTCTGACTGGAGCTGTTAGCAACAAGCAGGCAACAACAGGTCCGAGCACCATTAAACACGTTGCTCAGATGAGCCCTTCGGAAGACTATAATATGCATTTAGAGCCATGTAGTCAAAGTGGTGTGACTCAGCAAACCAAACCGTGGGATGTGCCTTTTGACAGACTTAATTCATTAAACAGCGAGTTTAACAGCTCAGGGTATGGTGTATCAGAGCAAGATAGTAACAGTGTTATAGCAATGCATAATTCTGAAACAAGGACATTAAAAGAGCAACAAGTATCTGATCTTTTGCCTCAGCATGCTGAAATTAAAGGAAGTTCCAGTTCTCAAGAATCTGCATCATTTTTGCCTTCACAGACGCTTTGTTCTTTGCCTATTAAGCCACTCCCAGATGTGTCTAAACACACTTCTCCACCAGGCAGTAGCAGTCAAGATTCATCATCTGTACAACAAAATCTAGTTCAAATGACAAGTTCTACTTTGGATACAGATGCCACTAGTACCAGAGAGCTGGAAAATGCTTTCTTCCCTTCGACCATTAAGAAGGCTGATGTACCCGTTACTGTATATGCTGAGAGCTCTGCAAAAGATATTTCACAGAGCTATGAAAGGATGAATGATTTACCTGCAGTACCATTAGAAAAAGATATCCCTGAAAGTGATAGCAGTTCACAATTAAATGTAAATTCGTACGCATTCAGTAAAGGTGTTTGTAAGAATGCTCAGAGTGAAGTGGATAGTAACACAACAGATATTTCAGACATTAGAAATGAAAAAGGCCAACAAGAAAAGTTGGTTTTGGTGCATGTTGTTGATAATAAAGCCGATGTTGATCTTGGTGAACTAAGTTCAGGAATGTTAAAGGGAATTATAAATGAATCAGCTAACAAAAAACCCTGCAGTGCAGACAGAGAAAACGCGTTAACAGATGATCCACCACAGTATTCCCCTTTATCTATTTTGGAAAATAGTTCACAACAGATTACACAGGAAGAAGTGCATAAATACAGCCAAATAGTTAAACTGGAGGAAGAAATTGTTGAGGATCAGAAGGTGGAACAGCAAGAAGTACCTCAAAGAATCACGAGGAACAGAGCAAATATGCTTGCTAACCAGGGTAAGCAGAATCCTCTTGGCTGCACGCAGACATCAGAAAAAGAGTCTGAATCATCGGCATCTATGAAAGCAAGGATTAGATTAACTGAAGAGGATGATGCTCAGGTGCATCATCCACGTAAAAGAAAGGTGTCGCGTGTGCCTCAGCCTGTGCAAGTGAACCCTTCCTTACTGCAGGCCAAGGAGAAAACCCAACAGTCACTGGCAGCTATTGTTGATTCTTTGAAACTGGAAGAGATTCAGCCATACAGCTCTGAGAGAGCAAACCCATATTTTGAATACTTGCACATAAGAAAAAAAATAGAAGAGAAGCGTAAATTACTGTGCAGTGTTATTCCTCAGGCACCTCAATATTATGATGAGTATGTGACCTTCAATGGCTCATACCTACTGGATGGCAATCCCTTGAGCAAGATATGCATCCCAACTGTAAGTAATGTGATCTTTAAATATACACTACAATGAAAGGCATGTTTTGGCTTTATTTTTGTAACCTTCATATTCTTCCTAACTTGCTTCTGAATACTTGTGCTGAAAATAAGTTGACATATGTCAAATTAATATTGACCAGTAACCTCATATATAAAAGCCCTGTTCAGCGGAAAGATAAACAGTGGTTTCACAGTCATTACAAGATGAACCATCATGAATGATGCCTGTAAAGGGTGCACAGACAATGTATTTCAAAGTATTTACTACTGTAAAGCCTACCCTTTCAAAAGGGAAGTCAGTTGTTGAGAGCTTCTCTGAATTTCTGCTGGCAATAATTTGGTTAAAACTAATTATTCTAAGCCGTTTCATTGGGTGGAGAATGAGGAAATGTGCAGTGTTTCAACATACTAGGTCCATCACCAGAAGTTTTAAGTAGGTGAGTGCCTGCTGGCTATCTCAGATTCTCCTCAATACTCTCAAGAGCAGTAGATGTAATCTGCTGTCCTGGCTTTTGTAATCCATCAATTTAAAGTTCTCTGAATTTTATTTCATAGTGTGAAGTTCTTTTCCTTTTGACTGAAGAACACCCATAGTTCAGGGATACTTGTTGAGTTCTAAACTCTCCATAGTTCTGACATGGGCATATTCCTTGATGACAGCTGTGAAGGAGGTCTGTGCAGTGCAGAACATAATTGGCTCAAGTGCCATTAATATTACTGTTTGCTATGGAGGTGCTCCTCAAGATGTCTCAAAATACCATGGTTGCTGTTGGTTTCTGTTTTGAAGCCAGCATAATCATGGTAGTGCTTGAATCATACTCCTGTTCTTTGCTCCTCTGCACACCTGGTTCTGTGCTTATTGTCCTCCAAGGAGGTGCAGGGGAGACCTGATACATTGAGCAGTGAGAGGCTTCTCAAGTGGTCTTGGGAGTAAGAGCTCTTCTATTTTTCCACCTGTTATCTGATCTGCTTAAACTGCTCTAGGTCTGAGGTAAAACATATTACCTTAAACCTGTTGGAATTATTTAAGTTAACACACGTAATAGCTGAAACAGGCCGAGACTTCGTATTTGATCTCCTAAAGCAGTTGTTTGGCTGACATACAGTAGCTTGGTAATGTCAGAATTCAGTAGTATTTGATTGTATGCCCATTACTTAAGATGCGTCAAGTTAGGAAAAGTCTGAGTTTAGAAGCAATGGGGAGAATATCTTAATCCTTAAATGGCAAAAATGCTTAATGAACTGATCTGTTTGTGTATATGAAATCTTATATGCACATGTCAAGTAACCAGTCTTCAACCTCTGTATTTCTGAATGGACTAATTATTCTGTCAGCATATTTAAGATAACCTGCCCCTGCTTGAGATGTTGCCTTAGATTTTCCCAATAGAGTTGAAGATTCTTTTGATTAAGCAGTGAATACAAATTTAATATATAAAAGTAACTTTAAAAATATGTTTGTTTCACTACAGAGGTCATCATAATCCCTCTGAGTCTGAGTAAAAATGTGGGTGCGATGACCGCTTCGCTTGGTCTGTAAGTGAACTAGGATGCATAGTGAGCTTTGCTACAACGGACCAGGCTGTCAGCCTTCCCCAGTCTACAAATCTTTCTCAGTAGCTATTGCAGCTTCTGTAATGTATCTTTATCACTGGAAGCAGATTTTTTTTTTTATTATATAGCAGCTGCTAGTCAAGTGCATACTGCTTCCAAGCTACAGTGTACTGCTTTGGCATCACACTTCAGTGCTTAATTTGGGATAAGCAGAAAGTGGAGAAGCAGGGCATATAATTTTTCCCTGACCTATCTTCTACCTGGGCAGTAGAATTCATTTCCCTGTCATAAATGGCAATGTGTGTAGGGGCTATAAAAAAAGGAGACTTATTGACTTGGTATTAAAGCACTGCCTCATACTTCCTTCCTGCTTCTCTTGGTGTGTATAATAGGGACTCTGCAGTTCATGAAAGTAAATTTAGTGGGGTAGTGCACATTCCTGGGTGACTTAGGTTCAGAAAATATCAGCGATTTATGTGTGCTCTCCATTCTCAATGGCTTTTAATTATTTGTTGAATAGAAAAATGCTTTTAAAATGTTGATAAAAATGTGAATGCATACTTGAAGGATTACAGTTATTGATTTTTATCTCATTTAGATTTCTGGGTTGCTTCCCTACAACGTGTTCTGGTGACACTGTTTTAAACTGTTACTTGTTTTGTGTGTGCTTTCACAGTCCTGTTAATCTTCTACAGTTGTAGAAAGAACAGGTGGAGCTTTTTCTTCCAGGCTGTTACAAGCTAAAGGGAATAAAAAAAAATTCTGAGAAGCCAAAAGAAATTATTAAGAAATTGGTGTTTATTTCCATTAGGAGTAACATGTAAGAAAGGAGCATGAGTTTTACACTAAAGAGGGAGATATTTTAAGCATTTTGGTTTTGTTTGTCTGAAAAATCATCTACAATGCAGCTAAATGTTTTGTTTTATTACTCTCACTTGTGTATATACACAATTTTGATACAATTTCTCATGCTTCTTCCCAGAAAAAAGATACTACTTAAAAAAATATTAGGCATGCAGATTTAACTTCTTTGCAAAGCTTGCTTGTGTATACAATTCAATAATCTTAGTCTGGCACCAATGAAAATCACAATTGTAATACTTCCTATGGTAATACAAATAGCATAAAAAGTATTGCTAAACCAGAGATAATTTCATGATCAGAAATGAATGTTTGCTTATATAGTCTACACATTGTCCAGCAGTGTGAAAACAAGGGCTATGCCTAGTCTCTCCACAATTGTGGAATATTAATAGCATGTACATGTTGTTGTGCATATAATGCGTAATTTAATATGCAACTGTAAAGTGACCTTTCTGTTGGGATTGTTTTTTTTTAATTTTTCATTTGATGGTTCTTTAATGATTCTCTGTTAACCTGATTTTTGCCTCATTAATTTACATAGGCAATAGGAAAGTAGATAATCTTCTTAAATTATTCCTGTATTTTAGATATCACTGTGTGAAGGTCTACGTGAAGACAATATATTTAGCTCTGACGCTCTTGAGACTGGGAATAGTTTGCATAACATACTGTTCTCTGCATTGGAATTTTAATGATGCACTCTAGTTTATCTGATGAACTTCAAACATCCTGTAGGTGGGAACCAGGAGATGGTGCACTTAAGTTTGATTTCCACAGCCTTGTTTATATATTGTAATTTATAACCTGTATCACCTAAGTCTGTAAGAATAGTCTCGTATGAATTGTGGCTTCCCTCTTACCAATGCAAATACAAAACATAAGATAGGAGACATCAGATCAGTTCAAAACAGAAGCAAACAAATCTGAATCTTTTCACAAAGTTTAAATTGTACTTAGCTATGTTGCCTTTGGGATTGCTACCTCAGTATGTTCTGCGGGGTTCAGTCATCTTTATCTGTGCTGTCTCCTGAGAAGAGATACCAAGGTGATGCATTTCTAGGTTCTGATGGCTCTTCAGCAGATGTTTCTCCTGCAAGGGATTCTGTCCAGTCTCCCTGGCGTTGCTGTAGAAACTTAAGTTGTAAAAGCTTAATTTAGTGGTGTAACCAGAAACTTACTTCCTAAACACATAAAACTGCAATGTTATAGGCTTGGCGGATAGTGGCTGAAGAGCTGCCAGGCAGAAAAGGACCTGGGGGTGCTGGATTGACAGCTGGCTGAACATGAGCCAGCAATCTCCCAGGTGATGGAGGACAGAACGAGGGGTAACGGCACCAAACTGTGCCAAGGGAGGTTCAGGTTAGAGATAAGGAGGAAGTTCTTTACTGAGAGGGTTGTCAGAAGCTGGAACAGGCTGCCCAGGGAGGTGGTGGAGTCACCATCTCTGGATGTATTTAAAGAGCGGGTAGACGAGGTACTTAAGGATATGGTTTAGTGGGTAGACAGGAACGATTGGACATGGTGATCTCAGAGGTCTTTTCCAACCGAGCGATTCTGTGATTCTGTGAACGTGCCCAGGTGGCCACAAAGGCCAACAGCATCCTGGCCTGTACCAGAAATAGTGTGGCCAGCAGGAGTAGGGAAGTGATTGCGCCCTTTTACTCGGCACTGGTGAGGCCGCACCCTGAGTACTGTGTTCATTTTTGGGCCCCTCACTACAAGAAGGACATTGAGGTGCTGCAGCGTGTCCAGAGAAGGGCAACAAAACTGCTGAAGGGTCTGGAGCACAAGACTTGTGAGGAGCGGCTGAGGGAACTGGGGTTGTTTAGTCTGGAGGAAACTGAGGGGAGACCTTATCGCTCTTTACAACTACATGAAAAGTTGTAGTGAGGTGGGTGTTGGTCTTTTCCCCCAAGTAACTAGAGACAGGACAAGAGGAAACTGCCTCAAGTTGTGCCAGGGGTGGGTGTTTTTGAGATACTAGGAAAAAATTCTTTACTGAAAGAGTGGCAGAACATTGGAACAGGCTGCCGAGGGAAGTGGTGGAGTCACCATCCCTGAAGGTGTTCGAAAAACATGTAGATGTGGCACTCTGGGACGTGGTTGGTGTGGGCTGATGATTGGACTTGAGGATTGTAGAGGTCTCTTCCAAACTTAGTGATTCTTTGATACTATTAAAAAATTATAGCAGTAGAGCAGGTCAGTCAGTTTGGGTGGCATGGGCAAGGGAAAATAGAGAGGGATGGATGTGTGAAAATAATTGCTGAAAACTTGTGTACGTGAATCAATTAGCTTCTTGTTCTTTTTTTGTAATGGGCACAAATGAGGATTGAAGGTTTATATAGTGAAGAGTTGGTGTTCTTGTAGTTATGAAGGATGCAAGGCATGCAAGAAACTTTCTTAATTGGTTTTCATGTGTTGGAGATGGTGAGGGTATGACCTGAGCCTCAGCTATTGCTGAACAAAGCTGCTGCGATGGCTGCCTTCTAATGAAGGTTGTGTCTAGCTTTTCTGGGCAGTTGCTCAGACTGGGATTAGAAAATGCTCAGAAGGCAATGCCTCTTTGTTTCCTTCCCTTCCATGACGGCCCTTAAGAAACTAGTTTGATAACTTAGTTTGGTTATACAAAAGACTGGGGTCACCTTTTCCTTGTGGCATTGGGTTCAGTGCTCAGCTTTTTGAGGTCCAACATACATGTTCATATTTTCCCT
>NW_010188812.1:54129-54540 GCF_000695765.1 Mesitornis unicolor
CTTTACTTACAGTGTCTTTGACTAGAAGATCCAAGAGGCTGCTCCGGCTGTTCTTGCCTTGAAACCTTCAACTTCAGGTTCCTTTGAGATCAGAAAGTTCGTTTCCTTTGTCCAAATCCAGTGCTGGGTCACAATCTGGGACTTCCAGCAGGTGGTGCGAGACGGCTCAAACCCTGTTTGCAGCCTTCAAGCATCCGAGGCTCTTTCCTCCCGCGTTTTCAAGAAGAAACGGGGAAAAAAACCCCAGAATTTTATAAATTAATATAAACAAACTCAGTCCTGTAGTTAGCTTTATATTTCGGAAGACAGTATAGGGCTGGGCGGAGTGTCAATGTCTATAGCGGCTGCAGTGATCTGCCTCTGGGTACACGGGGGTCCCCTCGCCCTGCTGCCCGCCGGCCGGGGGCGACC
>NW_010188813.1:0-230 GCF_000695765.1 Mesitornis unicolor
GGGGAGCCCTCGCCGGGGGTAACGGGGCCGTCCCTTGTATGCGCAGAGCCACCTGCCAACATGTCCGACAAACCAGACATGGCTGAGATCGAGAAATTTGACAAGTCCAAATTGAAGAAGACAGAGACGCAAGAGAAAAACCCGCTGCCTTCAAAAGAAAGTGAGTGCGGGCGGGGAAAGGCAGGCAGGCAGGGAGGGGGGGGGGGATGGGGGCAGGGAGGGAAGGGGGG
>NW_010188813.1:269-37837 GCF_000695765.1 Mesitornis unicolor
AGCCGGGGGTGCTGGGTGGAGGGAGGATACGCGGCTGGGGCTGTGCCCGGCAGAGCAAACCTGAACCCAGCGCGTAGTAACGCTTAATTTGCAATTATTTACATTTCTGTTTTGATATATACATGTATTTCGCTACGTATATTTTTACAAATTTTGGGAATTGTCATGTGAATGCATGTCAGGTTCTCGATCTTTATTTCTTTTTCACTCTTTTTTTTTTCCCCCTTTTTAGCAATTGAACAGGAGAAGCAAGCGGGTGAATCGTAATGAAATCTGCCCTTCCAAATTATGCACTGTACATTCCACAAGCATTGCCTTCTTATTTTACTTCTTTTAGCTGTTTAACTTTGTAAGATGCAAAGAGGTTGGATAAAGTTTAAAATGACTGTACTGCCCCTTTCACATCAAAAGAATAGAGAGAACTACTGACACTGAATGAAGGCGCTGCCTTTCCCTCTGCCTGTCTGGCTTTGGTCCTGGTGGCATGAAAGAGCTTGCATGTTGATGAAAGAAGAACTTGGGTGGGACTACAGTAAACTAGAGTAACACACGAATAAATGCAAAGCTGTACCAAGGTCCTGCGAGCTGTAAAATGCAGTTAATCGAGTGCCATTTTTTTTTTTTGTTCAAATGATTTTAATTATTGGAATGCACAATTTTTTTAATATGCAAATAAAATGTTTTAAAACCTGGATGGTATTTATGTCCTCTATTTGGAGAACTGTATCAAAGGATATGAAGCATAAAAGCCGATACTGAAACATGGGATACTATAAAACCTCTGAAGATTACTGAAACCTCAATCAGCATTCTCATTTTTTTTCAATATGTGCTCTCACTATTAGATAAATTTGCATTCCTTGAAGCTAGCTTTTAGGCAGTTTTAAAATTGCATGTCTTATAAATTGTTACCATGTGAGTATATAACTTTAAATATTTCTTCTTTAATATTTAATGTAGAGATTGAGAAAGGCAAAAAATTTGGCTATGTTTATTGCTTTGCCCCGCCCATAGCATAGCTCTTTTAATAAGAACTGTTCTGTACTGTTGCACAGATTCAGCCTTGCTTGTATAAATCCTTATTTGGTTTAATTATTAATTAAGCCTTGTTCTGCTGATACAGTATTTAAAGGAAGATACAACTTTTATTTTAAGCCAAAGATTTTACTTAAACTCTTTAATTTTCTAAACTGCTTTAGTGGATAGTATCCCATGCAAATAAAAATTATTTTACTAAAATGTTAGTCACCTTTTGAACAGTTTTATAATCTCTTAATGGCTACTTGATCCTAAAAGTTTATATCAAACACCAAAAATCTACAGTTTCTTTACTAATTCAAAAATATTCATCTGGGGGCAAAACTTAATAGTAACTAATAAGATGATAATAAATCCTATATGGAAATAGCAAGACTCAACATTGCTGGTTTACGGCAGATCATTTGGGCCTGGAACACTTTGGTTATTTTTAGTCAAATGACAGCAGGTAAAACTTGTGATCCAGGGAGGTCAGTAGGAGTTAACTTCAGTAGTCATAGATTTTAATTACTCACTTTGAAGTGAGTAATTAACATGCTGGAAAAAAGGTGCTGTCAGATAGCTTGCAGGAGGGTGGTGAGCATGGTTCTGCAGTGCCTTAGATGGATCTTCAGAGTTTGAGCCTGTATTCATTTCAGCCAGTTCCAGTAAAGCAAAATTGGTTCCTCTGGCGAAGCTTGGATTTTGCTGAGGCTGCTGACTTGGGGAGGGGGAAAGGTCATGTAGATTTGGGATTTGCTGCTTAACAGCATCCGATCACAGCAACAAACTCCTTGAGTTTACACCAGGGAGGGCAGTGGGGCTCCCCTGCTTGGAGAGGAGGTGAATGTCTGTGCTGCTAAAGAAGGAGCCTCATGTATTTGTGAACACAGTCCCTAACCCCCCAGCAGTGGCAAACTTGCAGAACTGAGTGTTTGATGAGATAGATTCAGGCCTGAGGTGTTTTCATGTAGTCCATGGGAAGATTTAGGAAGTCCTAGTGGTGTAAGGACCTCCAGTGTAATTTAAACTGATGAGTTCAGGAATGAAGTGAACAATTTCTTGTGCTTGTAACTGTTTCAAGCTTTCATTTTATTTCCTATATATAATGGGATTGGAAAGTTTTAGCTGAGTTTCTGAAAAGTCAATTAAACAATCAGCTTCCAGCTACTGATCTTAATCAGGTAGCACCGGATGCTACATGACTAAATTCACAAGCATACAGTCTGAACTGTACGTGTGCAAATGAGCAGAAGCGAAGCGCTTGCTTACTGTGGATTCATCTCTGGAAACTAAAACAAAGCAATGTATTTCTGAGAGTTAAATTGTGAGGTATACATAGCTTGGAGTAAGTCAATGAAAGAGCGTGCTGTAAGGCAGCGTAGTTCAGCAAAACTGTAATGAGATACGAGGCCTCTGATTTCAGAATTGCAAGTCCAAAGTGATCAGAAGATGGTGCTGGCCAAAGGGTGCCACCATCTGCGATGTGTCTGGTGGCTTCAGGTGCAGGGTAAGAGCTGGTGAGGTTCAGGTCTGTTTTCAGGATATATGGCAATAAGCTACTGCTACTGTTAGGAGCTCTGCTTCTGGGACCAAGGACTGAATAAAACACAAAATCAACTGGGAAGTAAACCTTCCATGTCAAATTCAGGAGTTGCTGGAGCCTATCATCCCCTGCTTTGCTCTTTGTTTGGCTCTTTGTGCATATTCAGAGAAAATATGGCAGATATTTGCCATGCTTTGCATAGGCAGTATTGAAGTGGCCACGTCTGACACCTACTTTACAGCAATGCAATTGATGGCACGAAATGTGAAGGCTCAAATGGATCGATAGCAATACACACGGCTGCATCTGAACCGGCTGGTGGCTGTGGCTGATAAAGGAGACAAATCTCTTTGACTGTCACTCTAGAAACTTTCACCATCAACAAATTGACAGGGAAAAAAAATACAGCCCAAAACCTGGCCATGAAAAAGGGTCATCAGAAACAGAAAGGCACATATGGTTTTCGATTTCACATGCTGTGCAGTCACATTATCCCAGCCCTACGAGACCAAGGCTTTACGGTGTCTGGTGTGCTGCCTCCCCGCCCCCAGAAGAGAGGCAGTTTCATCAGGGCTGTGCCGTGAGCGGCTCTGCCCTCAAGCACTGAGACAAATTCTTCCTTTCTCAATATTTAAGAAAAGATTTTCTCTTTTCGGTGCACCTCTCCAGATAACATTAACTATGCATATATGAGACAGAAAGCATATGCTAACAATATCCAAAATAGATCAGTGTGGTATTAATTACAGAAACATGGAGACTTTAATGCAAGCATTTTGGTCTTCTAGGCTATTTTTGTGCAATGCTGAGTGTGTGATAAAACACCACTTCCCCTAGTAACTCTTTACTTCCCCAGAAACAGTGTAGAAATGAGCAGTTCCTATTGTGTATTGTAATCATATATGGCTGCCACATACAGCTGCCGCACAGCATAGTTTTATTAATAAGCAACTGTGCACTAATCCAAGCATCATATAAAATACAATAGGCGCGTAACACAGTGTTCACTGCAAGATTTCCACAGGGCTGATACTAAAAGGGGTGTGAAGAAATAAAAACTGCAGCTCATGCTTATTCGTTAATATACAGTAGGATGACTATGCAAAGCAACCTATGGCAGCCTTGGCAGAGCCGTCTTTCGTGAGCTCATCTGATGTGCCAGCTTTGTGCATTTTCAATTCAACAGGCAAGGGAGCCGAATCGTGAATAAAATGAGCTATTTTGTTAATTTGGAGAAAGGCAATTCCAGACAACATTTATCCATTATTTTTACACTGTCTGGCAGATTAATTTGCTATTGTCCTTGTGATACGATGATTTTTGAAAAAAGCTTTGCTCTCTACCGTACACCTATTTCAAAATTCTGTGACTTATGACAAGAGCAAGCCTATTTTTCTCTCTTTTTTCAATTGAATAATTACCTGAATTCCAGTATTGCTTTTACTACATTTTAAAAATGTCAGTCCCCTCTCTGACTTTCTCTCCTTCCTGCTTAGGGAAAAAAAAATCAAACATAGTGGGTTCTGAGAAATGTTTAATTTTGCCTCTGGGTTAATGAGCCTTCAGCATATTGGGAGCACAGTAATTTTTTTTCTCTTATTTCTGCAATCATGAAGACTACAACATTCTTTCTTTCCTTGGAATCAAAGCTGAGGTTCTCAGGAGATTTTTCAGTCTCCTGAAGCTTGGGCTTTGTGAAAACTGTCAGGCACGATGACATTGAAACAATGTAATGAGAATTGGCAGTTGGAAGATTCTCTAACCACTGGTCCTTCACAATAAGAGGATGTTGATGGCAAAGCACTGTCAAATCTATAGTTTTATAGATAGTACTATATAAACTATATAGTTTTCATAGTTTCAGGCCATGATATGCAAAGAATGGCAGTATAAGGCTGTAAAGTGTAAAACTCTTTTTCTTTTTTTCTTTTAAATTTCAGAATTCCTATGGCCTCAGGTTTTCTGATGGTTCTGGATTCATTGTTTACCTAACATAGATTTTTCATTCACAATTTTTTTTTGCAAATTAGTGAATTTACTCTAATTTAAATATATTTCCAGCATCTGAATAGTCGCTAGATATTCACAACATGTTCAATCAAAACACTGTCTTGGAAAAAAAAGTCATCATTCCATTGACCAAAGGCTTCTTGGTGATGAAGAAACTTTTCCCAGTATTGTCATTCAAGTAATTTTATCTTTGGCATGTGGTCCAGGGCTTGAAATCTGGGCCTGGAAACAATCTCATGTGCTTTTGTAGACATAGCATATTCCACAAAGAGACATTTGCAGTGCCCTTTGTTTGCGTAGTATGGATGAATATTGAGTACACTTACAAATTGATTAGAGATGTGTTTGAAAATGGAAAAAAAAACCCCTAAGCCAAGAAAAGGAATGCATTTGCATGTTCTATAATATTTGCCATGAATAATTTAGTTATGCCTAGTATCTTCTAGCAGTTTGAAGCTACAGCAGCAACATTCAGATCTCTAAAACAAGACAGATGAACTAGCTGAAATCTACTTCTCTCTAAATCAAAAGGGTGAAATTCAGGCTCTCAGATGGTTCAAATCTCACCTAACATATTTTACAAATTTTCATAGATATTACTTTATGTTTCATTTCCTGTAATGGTGTATCCTTTCCATCTGACATATAACTATGTATGGTATGGTTTATATTACTCAGGTATAACATTTTAAAATGTTTTGAAATGGAGAAATATTTCTTCAAACTATCACTTGCAGCTTTGGAATTTATCTTTAAGGCCTTCTGCACAGATAGATTTTGATGCAAGATAATCTAGAAAATTTTGGAGCTACATAATAATCTGAAAAATCACTTGCTGGATTAATTTTTCATGCTTCTCAGTTCACCTCACCTGCTCTATATCATCTGACCTGTGTAAGAAAATTGAGCCAGCAGAGGGATATTCTTCATCCTTCCCCCCAGCCTGGGCACTGCCTCTCAAGAATGAAATTGACCCACAGTGCAGTGGGAATAGCATTCAATATTAGTATGTGACAAAGTCGGATATTTCCTGAAGGACAGACATTGAAGCTTTTTGGCAAAGGGCTCATAACACTTGTTTACTGCTTCATAGGGTCCTAAATTTAGTATTGGACAACACTACAGAAGAAAACTAATTTTAGGTCAGCTTCAGAGGTTTTTATGGTCCCCTCTGAGACTATACAGTTATAATTATCAAAACCAAGGTGTGAACCAAGTAGAAAAATATAAAGAAACCTTCTCTAAGTAATTTCCAGGATGTCATGTGTGTGATTTCACCACTTACAAAGGCGCAGCTGTATCAAAACCAAACAACAAAAATAAGATACTAGTTTAGACCCTGGTGTCCAGTAAAGTTGGCCAAAGGAATAACTGTTTGGACTGTATCACTACTATTTTTGCAAGGTATTACAGCAGCACCTTGGTGCCTGTCATAAACCTAGACATATGAAAACATACATAGTGCAGAAACTGTTTTTGCAGGAACAGAGCTGACTCATGGGCACAGATTTGGTAAAATCAGAAGTTTGAACGGGGACTGAGGCTGCAGCAGGCTACAGACTGCAAGATGTGACCGCCTGCTTTCCCTTCTCCCCAGATGACTGAATCTACCAGACTTCTTATAAGAAGTCATCATATGCGTATCATATAGGCAGCTGTGCCTTTGCATGCATGCAACGCCCCAATGATTTGGTGTATCCTCGTCATTTGGTTTATTACTAAAATTTATCTTTGATTTATTACTAAAATTTATCTTTGGTTTCTAGGGTTGGCTTAGACAGCTGAGCCTCCACTGAAGAAATGAAAGCCCAGAGAGGCGTACTGAGAGATAGTTGCTGAAGGAAAGGTCCATTCTTTGTATTGCACCTTTTTCTTAATGTGCAATGAGAGCAACAGGAAACAGAGACCATTTCAGAGTGACATCCCCAGACAGAAAAGTGGATGTGGCCCTGAGCATCTACATTCCCAAAGCAGAAACCATCTTCAGCACGCTGAGCACCCTCCAGGCTCACAGCAGGTGTATTTGACTGTTTTGGGTTCTTGTGAAGAGGGACCGCATGAGCAGGTCACGCCCAGTGTCACCCAGCAATATCAGAGGGTGGGCTCCCGGGGGCAGCCTCAGGGCACTTCCCAAGGCAGCGAAGCCTTTTTTTTATTTTAATGTTTCTATTTAGCTTTCCTGTCACCTCAGTTACAAAGTTTCAGCCATACAAAGAAGTAATGTAAAATGCTTGAGCTCTACCGGTGTACTACACAGGAATTCAAACCAGCCATAACGTTACCAGCCCAGGCTCAGTGGTGGCTTTAGGGCTGCTTTGCATCCTAGGAATGGGGCAAACAAGCTCATATGTAAATCCATTACTTAAAGAACCTGATTACTAAATTAAGGATACTACACAGTGCATGAAGGCTTTTCTTGATAGGGAACCTGATGCCTGGGTCTTCAAAAACTACTGCCCTAGATTAGGCCAAAGGCTAGAAGGTCCCATGAAAAAGTTGTCACAGACAGTATACTAAAATTGCTTCCATGACAAAGCAATACATGATGAGCTTTATAAAAATGTGAATATTCTCTACCAGTAGCAAAAAAAAAGCATTGTCGGAAATGAAGTGAGTTAATGAAGGCTTCAATGATTTTGGTCCAACTGTATTGTTTCAGCATGAATTAGGAATAAGAAAACTAGCAGCTGAGCTATACCCCACTGCTCTGACATGTTAGGGCAGGATAGATGGATCCCAGACAGTCTCATCTCCATAGCTCATGACTACAAAAGCAGCTCATGCTTGCCTGAATCATGCAGAGAACATCGCTCCCAGGAAAAAAACTTCACGTTTCTTTAATTTCTTTTTTTTTGAGCAACTTTAATTACCACTCTGGGAGACACACAGAAATCTGCTGCCTGCTTTGCTTTTGGTAGTTGGCTTGCCGGCATTAAGTGGAGGGAGGAAGGGGATGCTCTGGAAAAGAGTGAGGCTATTACAGATGACACCATTCTCAGCATGAGGAGTTAGTGTGATGCCAAGAGGAATACAGGTGAAAAACCTTTCCAGGAGAGATGCAATCTTGTACAGGTGTCCACACATAAGCTGTACATAACCCATATGTGGCTGCTTCCCTGATGCTTTGCTTGTTAAAGTCGTCTCTGCTGTATGTGGGAGGTGTGGGCTACACTGAGAAATGCCAAAGTAGCTCTCAAAGTCCTTGCTTCATTTTAAAGGTTAAAGCTAGGAACAGTCTGGCATTCTCTGAAAGGCCTTTAAATGGATCAAAGATGTTTAATCACATGTGTTGCAGCATGAGCACCCTCTCTTCTGTATCCTTTTCAGCTGGACTTTGTGAGCTGATGGGCACAGATTTTGTTTTCAGCAAGGGCTGCACTGTGGCTATTATCTACAGTTTGTGCTCTCTGAGATCAAAAAAACAGTAGAGAGTGTTCTGAGATCAGGCATGGTCTCACATAATTTTCAATTTGGTAGCCTGAAAGGCTCCTAAATGCATATTAAGGGATAACATTAACGGAGCAGTTGGATGTTTACAGCTTCCCATGAGATTTCTCTCCTTGCTGAAGTTAAAGGCCATATGAAATGTCAAGGTTTTGAGCAGGTGTGGTTGCCTTTGTTTCAGTGAGTTTTCTAGAGGTTTAGTGCACTTGCATGTCAGGCTATTTTTTATTTGAGTGCCTAATTAAGGGAAATAACATAGTTTTATTCCCTTGTAGCTCCCCTCAGTTTATGATATTAGCTTATGTGGGGCCTCTTAGGCAGAACTCTATTACAGTGAGCACTCCTCAGAAGGAATGGGAGTATCCCCTCTCTTTGCATGACATGTGAAGTTCAATTGCATATCTCAAGGTATTTTCTTCTCACTATCTCCTTTCACATGTTCTTATTTTTCATGGAATTCTGTTTCCTTCTCTAAATTTGTTCCCCTTCATCTGGATAGGCACCCTCATAACACCACTGTTACATGCCCAGGAAGCTTGGTCTTCTCCTCAGCCCTCACTCATCATACCCAAACTGTGGGTGTACCAATCCTGCCAGCAACTAATGCCTACTTCAGATCATGTGTCTTCCTCCATTATACAGTCTAATAGCCTATCAGATTGCTTGGTGTCTACAGATCCCTCACTTTCAACAGGAGCCTGTTGCCAACTTTTTGACAGTGGAACTACATCAAACACCTTCTGCCTGAGATATCTGTGCCTTTAAGATAATCCTGGTAAAAGTGTATTTCTTTCCTTTCCCTTCTTTCTGGGATGTCCAAAACTGGTCCCTCAGAGCTGACCCAGCAGAGGAAGCAGTGGCATGTCAGCAAACTGGAAGGGCTAGGTGCTGTATAAGCTGCCCAGAAAGAAAAGAGCGAGCTCTTAGCTCACCTTTATGCAGTCTTTCCCCTTGTCTGTCTCAGCTTCACAACAATAAGTTTTTGGTATTTTTAATGAGCTTATTTATTTCCAAGTCTCTAGACTTACCATCTTTCACGCTGCTAGCCAGCAGTGGGAAGGTTAAAAATGCAGTCAGTTACCAGTGGCAACATACTAGTGTTGTAAATCCTGCCCACACATCTTCAGATCTACTGACATTTGAAACATCTAGGCCCTTTCTGTTAGCTGTACCCGTGTAATTATGTCTCGGTATATCTTTTTTTCCTACATGTCATCCTCCAGGAGTGCTCAGACAAGTATATATGAAGAATATAGATGGAAGAAGAAAGAAAGAAATAGACTGAAGTTATAGAAAAAGAAAGGAAGCCATTACAAATTGTTCACTGGGGGTTTTGAAAGAGCAATATCACATATTAATAGTTGCAATACAATAGCAGATTATCGATCCCTTTAAAGTATTTTAGTGTTTCACCTGTGAGCTGCAGTTCAGGCTGTGCAAGTGAAATCAATTGCACTTTACATAAGCACCGTTTGCTTATCTTGTATAGCAGGGATGTGGAGCTGCTGTATGTCCTTCTAATCAGCAGCGCCATAAGCTAACAGACTGCATGTAGCAGGACTGGCAAATATGCTAAGGCAAACACATGAAATTTCCATGTGGAATCCAGTGAATCATTCACACACATACACACACACATACAAAGGTGCAGTTTCCAAATGGTGTGCTTTTAAATGCCAATAAAATGAGGCTCATACTCTTTGGTCGAGATTTTTCTGTTCTGACTGCTGCTTTGTTCAGTGACTAAGTCTGCTGATATTTCTGCAGGACTTTGTTGGAGCCCACTCCAGTACAGGTGACAAAATGGAGCTGCAGGTGATAGAAAGGGCAACCATGGCTTCAGCTGAAGACAGCCAGGGAAGCTGCAACCCCAGCCTTTGGCAACCTTCTTCTGCACATTCCCACAAAGGATGGCAGGAGACAAGGACCAGCCCCTCAGGGCCAGCTCTGGAAAGTGATCTAGAGTAGCTGGTCATTTTTATTACTTGTTGCTGTCAAAGGGATAGCAAGAAGAGGGCTACCTGGAGAATGGGTTCTCCTGGACAAAACATCTCACCCTCATCCTCCACACAGTACTCTGTACAAAGATGCACTTGGCATTGAAAAACAGATAGGAAACTAGAGTACCAAGCGGCACTTTACATCTGTTTTAAAATTCCCTTTTATTGATTTTTATACAGAAGTAATACAGCTTACATCAGTGCTGTATTATGGGCATCTTAATCACAGATGTCTCCAGGCGTGGTATCTTTGTAAAATGCTATCGGTGTTAAAAGAAAATGGGCCACTAGAGAGAACAAACTAATAAAAGCTTATGATTATGAAGAAATCACTAGCAGTTTACACTGTTATCCACTCACATGTGGAGGGCTACTTATGGGACAGGCATTCTCCAGCCTGAGTAAAGGTGGCAGTAACTGGTGTGACTAATCACATGAGTAAACACCACACTGATGAACAAAGATTTGGCAGGATTAAGCACCCAGTTCTTCTCTGCTCAGATAAATCATTTATTATGTGATCAAGGCCTGTGTTTTGGTCTTCGCAAATGTGAATTATTTATAACACCATGCTGAATTTCAGCCATATACACTGAATTCTTTCAACACATTTAATGAAGTCTGAGAAATTATTCTTTGTGATACATCTTCATGTTAGTGGGCTCTTATAGATTGCTTCTTCCATATATGTAGAGTATAGATTTTTAATCTGGTAATGGACTGTCCACTGCCTTCAGCCACTATTCTTGCTTTTGACAGTAATGAGGCCATTATTACAAATTCAGAACAATTTGTACACAGCTCATATAGAAGGGGCATATCACAAGCCAACATTCCTTCCTTATATGAAAAACAGTATTCCAGTGAGGTAGACAAACATATTCAAGCCCTTATGAACATTCAAGCATTATGGTACTTGATAGATGAAGAAATATCTTCTGTGTAATTATGCAGCATCTGATTTATTAGAGTGTATACTGTGCTGCTTAAGAGAAATTATATACACAGAAGATGAAAACTGGCTGTTAATTTGCATATACCATTCTTGGCAATATTTTAAGAATTACTATGTGTTTGACCAAGCTGACAAATATTTTTGATGTTAAACCATGCTTCAGTTTTGTCTCAACAAGCAAAGAGATGTTCAGCTAGCTACTGCAGGCATCTCTGTTGACTTTAAAAGGGAACTTGTCTGCTGATTTTGACCTTTCAAATTGCACAGAAGTTAGATCACTGAACAAGCCTAAAATAGACGGTGCAGATACCCTTATAACAAGAACCTGTTATTTCACTCTTTGTTTTGTGGGTTGCGTTTCAAATACTCGTCTGGACTAGCAGGAGGTGCATGGATTCATGCATGAAGCTCAGAGAAACTGTGGAAATTTATATCCACCTTGAGTGGATATATCAGCACATCATTTACTGGTTGGATTAATAGGCTTGGTTAGGAAAAGAAAAGCACTGACATGGGTAGTCTTTTTTTTACAAGCAGAAGGAAAAGGATGTTCCTTTTGTGGGAGTTAATTGTCATCCCCACTCCTCATTGCCATCCACGTCTCTCACAGGTGAAGATGCTGGTCCCTGCTGAATAGCAGTCCTTGCTTTCCTCGTACCTCAGTAACCAGCAACATGCTGACCAAAATAAGAAGGCAATCTGAGTCTGCACTATCATTGCTTAGAGAAATGTTTCATTTCTAGCTCAAGGTGAGCAAGACAAGAGCTATGAACTCAACACTTATACACATAAGGTGTCATCTTTTATTTCCTCTAGGTTCTACTGTGTTAGTTCTTTGCTTTTCAAACGTTCAGTCGTACCTGCATTATCCCTTTAGGTAATGATGATTTTTGAAAAAACCCACACTTTTAACTCAGTCAGTAGTTTAATTGACAAGAATATACATACTTTACCACCTTCAGAAAGCAGGCATGAATATATGAGGATTAAACCAAGTTTCAAATAGACATTCGTTTTATTAGTCTCAGGGGTTTTTTTAAATACTTTTCTCAGTTATGACCAGTGATTTTTTTTTTCACAGTAGGAAGTCATATCTCAGCAGCAAAATAATAGGACTGGAAATTAATAACTGCTTTTTTCCTGTGAAAATTTATGAGCCTCTAATTTCACGTCTCTTTTATCACCTATCCTCTACTGGGTCTTCTGGTTAGTTTACCTTAATGGTAAACATTCAGTCATTTTAGCAGTGAAGCTTGTAGCATACAGATATACACCTTTGTTATGCAGTATGCTCCTCTGATTTATATTCTTGATATAATTTCAACAGGTACTGATAGTAGCTGGATTTTCCGTCATTTAGATGATCAAATTTGGAACAGGGCAATGCCTTCTTGTTTTCTCTTATGAAAACTTAAAATTATGGATGTTGTTTGGTTGATTACAACTTTTGATGTCAGGGTGAAAGTGTTAAAACTTAGTCTGCTTTAGGCAAAGAAATCTTAGTTAAAATGTGTATAAAAATATGTATATCATATATCCCCCATGAAATGAACCAAATATCAAGGGTTGTTAGCATCATTAGCTTCTTGCTGTCTTGATTTTCTCCCAGTAACTTAAAAGAACATTAAAATGTGTGCATGGCTGATCTCCCATATAAAAAGATCTAATTGATGGTCTTGGTTTTTCTAGATCCTGTGCAACTGTTTTAGTAGGAGTATTTCATGTAGGTCCATGTGTTGGGTGAATGCTGCATCTAGGAGCACATGTAGGAACCTCACAAAGTATTAAATTGAAAATTTCTAAGTATAGACCTTTATAGTTAGGTGAAGCATTTATAGGGCAATACATACCCTTATATATGCTTTTTAAACATTTGCCTAGCCCTACTGCCTTTATGAATGATGTTGTTGTCCTTCTTTGTCTTTAACTTCTTGAGTTTATTTCCATATGTTTCCTGATTTACAACATTTCATGCTCTGCTTCTTTGTGTTGTTCTGTAAGGACAGACTCAAACGTTCCCGTGAAAGCAAAGGATCCCAGAGCATCCATGCAAGCTGACTGAGGGAGGGGACTGTAGTGCATATCTTGTAACTAAAAAGTGTGCTCATAGTGTTAAAAGTATCAACAACTGGTATTTCTTTTAAAAAAAATAAATTATACTGCCACTTCTCTTTTTTAGACTGTCAACTGCCCTGAGTGCCTGAGCTACCTTTTATGTTGTGTTTATGTAGGCTCTCAGAAATCAGTTAACTTGCACAGGCAGGGACAAATTTGCAAGAGTATCCTGTTAATTTGGACATGCATTGAAACCTTGACTTTCAGTAGGAGTTTTAGCTGTTCTGTAAAGTCGTCCTTACAGAACTGGGCTTTTAAAAATAGGGCTCAGAACAAATTTGAAAAAGCTGACCCTATGCAATCTACCATGCTGTTTTGGGTGCAGTGGGAACTGTAGGTATTTTGATGACTTGAGGAATAAGCATCACCTCACCTCTTCCAGTAGGTAATTCTTACAGGCTTTATTCAGTGCGTACCTAGGTCAATTTTTGTCTATTCTAGAGAGGCTCAACTTGTTTCTGTATTACAAGGCATCCTCAGATCCCTTCTTTGTCGTTCTGTTCACATTTAGCAAAACTCCCAGTTTGTCTAGGAAATTATTGGGTTACTTGGGACAAAAACTAGCCCCTGTAGTTCCATTTTGGATGAGTTTTTGCCTCAAGCTTCCCTATTAGTTTCGTTCTCACTAGCTGAACCTACAGATAGGTATCTCCAAAGTAGTTAGAAATTTATTCTGTTTGGTTGGGTAGTTGTGTTGGATATTTTGCCCTTTGTTTGATAAGGCACAGGCAGCCTTATCACACATTTTTATGAATCATTAGCCATCAGTCTTTCATAATACTTTGAGTTAACATACTGGGAACTATTTATCTGTGCACAAATTTAATGAAGCAAAAAAAAACAAATGCAGCCCAAGACCTTCAAACTGACAGAGCTCTCCTTAACAAGAACTTATTTTTGTGCTTGGCATCCCAGCCCCACAATTTTCCACCTGGAATCCTGGCTAAAAACGTACTTTGGAAAACCAAGCATTGAAATCTGCTACATGGGGTTCTGCAGCCCTGCTGTAAAGGTTTAGAAGTGTGCAAATTGAAAAAGATTTAAAAGTCCCTGCCTTCTCTCAATGGTCTCCCTCACTGGTGCATATCCTTGGCAGAGCAGCAGCATCTAAGAAGCATGCAGGCATTGGGACAGGAGCACGCAGGAGGGCACATGCCAGCAGATGTCTGTGCAATGCCAGAGGAAGACAAGCCACAGCTCTGGTCCCAGCTGGGAGGAACCTGGCAAGCAGGTTTCACCCATTTCAAGACGACCCTACAGGTTAGTGACAAGATAAGTTTAAGTAGTCCTGCCTTCTGCTTCCTCTCATTCTCAAGCCCTGCTGAATTACGTCCACGCTAACGCCATTTCCTCCACTGAGCTGGCAGAGGTGTTGGTGTGGGCACATAGTGACCCTAGATAAGATGAAAAACCACCACTCAAAACCTTTTTCTTTTCTGGCAAGGACATTTCCCTGCTCCAGCTCTCTGAGCAGTTGTATGAAGACTTGTGCCAGGTCAAGAGAGGTGTGAGAGGGAACCTGGGGGAGAAGGATAGGAGACCTCCAGCAGTAACTGATGCTGGAAACCCCATGATGCCAATGTCCCTGCAGTGCTACTGCAGCTTTTCACCACTATTGGAATGGGGAAGTTTCCACTTTCCTCCTTATTTTGTTTTCTGAAGGTAATAAACAGTCAGCAAGTGCCCTGCCTTTTTGGCTATTTTAACACTGAAAAATCTGGGGGTTCTGGTCTTTGATAAATAATGAGTGTACTTATGTATGTATACTTATAGTAAGTTGCAGAGAATAGAGAGCTGCTGCTACTTTGGCCTATACCATCCCTATATGCTACCTCCTGGGTTCATTGTTAGAACTAATGTCCTCCTCTGAAGTAGTTGAAAGAAAGGGTAAGTATGACAGATTTATTCTGAACCTCCCACCAAGATGCTAATTCTAGTTTCAGCAGCTATTTGTTCTCTTGCCTTTAGCCTGTTCCTTCCCAGATTTGCCATTCCCCTCTCCTCCCGCGACGCAGGGCTCAGCACTGCAGGGTAGGAGAGGCAGCAGCCTTCAGAAAGGAGTGTAGCTGACTCCAGAAGAGCACAGTTGGGTGTGCTTTGCACCTTTTCTGGCCTGCTAAGCGTGTAATTTGCACCCTCTGAGAAGTGGTTTCTCCTCAACTCCTACTCCTGAGCACTCAGCGAGACTTGCTGACATGTAATGTATGGCTGCTCGAGTGGGGACCACAAGACTCAGCTGATTCAGAGCTGTCAGCTCCCTGCCAAGGGGCAAAAGGACAGGTGCGAGTTACAGAAGATAGAGTTCAAAACTACGCCACTCACGATAAATAGCAAGCTGAGCCTGCCGTAAGGCAAGCAGATGGATGCAGTGCCCTTTGGTTCTCTCCAGCTACAAAAGTAATTCTGTTTCCTTGAGTCATGCCTACCAATGGTACAATTATTTTTGGACCACCACCAGGACATCTCTGATACAACAATTGTGTCTGTGGTACAACCGCTGGCAATTACTTGTGGCAGCAGTGTGTTTAGATCCAATACTTTTTATTGTTTGATATTTTCACACTTAAAATTTTCTGATTGTCTAGTAAAACAGAGCATGACTGTGTTTGAGTGTTCAACCTGAGATACACTAATGGACTCTGAATTTTAATAAACACCAAAAAGCTTCTTTGTCAAAGATAACCACATGAGAAGTCAGTGGGATGCTCCTAATGCACATTTTTTCAGTACTTTCATCCAGAGACCTGGGTATATTTCATAGACATTGCTGCCCACAGTTGTATACTTTGCAAACATTTACTTTTCTTGGTGTGTTATTCAAGAAGTTAGCTAGTATGAAGCTCATCAATATTGATGTGATGATGACTGTGCATTATTGTTGTGTATTGATTGTATTAATACGTGCTGGCTGTATAGTGTTATTAGAAATGGGATGCTGGCATGCATCTTGAGAGACACTATTGGAAGAGCTAAGGGCAAGATTCCAGCACTTAATTTAATTGAGATCAGGGGTCTAATTCTTAGGCAGAACAGTGCAGGAGAGCAGTGCTGAGGTTCTCCATACAGCCAGCAGAAACATTTCCCTCTGAGAGACAGGTAGCAGTCTAAGTTTCTTCCATTATACTGGGCAGAACTACATGAGATGCAGGGAATATTGAAATCTTCACTGGAAACCAAATGACACACCGTCAAGCTGCCATCCTTTCCATCCTCCTGTACTCACCACCATGTGGGCTGCTGCTTACATCCTTAGTCCCCACAAACTTTGCTGTCTTACAAGTTGCCGATGTCAATTCTTCGCTTCTGCAGTCTCTCGTGAAGGTGATTTTACTCTAGAACAAGTCATTAGGACACACTACACATTGTTGTGATTTTTATCTTTTGCTGGAATTTATTTACCTGACAGATGACCATGGAAAATTTCACTGTCCTTTTAAGATGTACAGCAAATAGGAAACACTACAAGTGGCTCTGATGCTGATTTCCAGGACACTCGGGCACGATTATAAAGCTCTGTTTTCCCCTCTTCCCCTTAACACCAGCAGTTGTGACATATGCTCAGCATTCAACATGGCCACAGCTGAGCAGCTCTCCATTTAGATTTGGGCTCCATCTGCCTCCAGAGACACAGGTGGAATCTGAGCTATCTGCCTAATGCTAAATGCAGATACAGTCCAGGGATTGTGCCCTTATATGACTTTTTATTTTATTTTCTTTAAATAAGTAGACTAACCATTTTTTATCCTCTTACAGGTTTGAAAACAATGGAGGGTTGGAAACTGCAGCTGGAAAATGTTTTTGGGGAGTCCTAAGTGCAATCAGGCCAACAACATACTGGAGCAAGTCCATTGAAGAGAAACTGGGGACTGGAACACATGATATAAAAAGCTGAGACAGCAACTGGGTTTGCCCAGCCTGGAGCAAACCCAGCCTTAATGGGATATTATAGAGAAGATAGAACCAGTCTTTCTAACTAAGAGTCGCAATTGGTTAGATACTGGAAAAAAAGCTTATGACAATTAGGATAGTCAAACAACGGAGATAGAGAGGTTGGGGAACCTTCATTACAGGAGATATTCAAAGCTCCAAGGGCCCTGAGAATCCTGATCTAACTGCAAGCTTGGCCCTGCTTTGAGTGAAGTATTGGAGCAGATGACCTGCAGAGCTCCTTTGCAGACTAAATTATTCTGATTTCATGATAATTTAGCTCATGGCATGAAGGCAGGAAACTAGCAGCTGCATGTTAGGGGATAGCAGAAGCACTGGGCAGCAGAAGCCATATGCAATTTATATCACATGGTCATCACAGCATGAACGATTTCCCTGCTTTTTCACCAGGTGTGTTACTACACTGGAGCTATCTTACCAGATCAGTGCTGCTGTGCTTCTTGTAATGTGTTGCTTGGCAGTGGCTTGCAGTCATTCCTTCTCCAAGGAGTGAGAAAAATACTGGCAATGTGGTGACTCCTCTGGTGTTATTTACACCAGGCAGGCAAAACACAACAACTTCAGTGCTAGCCTTCTGCATTGACTACGAATACATCAGCCTCGAAGACAACCTGACAGTTTTTCGACTTTCTGCATTTAAATCCTGTGAAAGTATTAAGGTGAACAAATGTGTTATTTGCATTCCAACATTCTTACCCAATGCATTAGTATCACTTGTTACCTGTGCTGTGCCACGGCTGCCATCAAGTCTCAGCCAGTGGCAGGGACATCCTTCTGACTCTGATGTTTGAAACAAAGATCCACTGAATAGCTCACATACCCAAGGAGCTAATGACATCCTCTCCTGCCTGAGACTGCAAATCCAGGCCTGTACCCATATCACCCAGTGCCCTTGACCTATATTCCTTATGCAGAGATCATTGTTCCAAGATGCTTTGAACTTGAGGAGTCAATTATATTTTCTTCTTATTTTAAGAGATATTTGCTGGTGTTGACTCTGCCTACCTCATGACTTCTCAAAGCTCCTTTCAGCCTTATTTTCCATGGTTATGCAGTATAAAACATAAACCAAAAGTACTAGCTCAGCCACGCTAATGTTTAAGGGTTAGGTTTAAATTTTCACATAGGGGAAGGCTGTGAAATGATGGAGTCAGACAGAGGCCATGAAGAGGGAACTTTGCTTAGAGGACAATGCATATAATCTGTTTGTCATAAACACAGGAAATCTGTACTGACTCAATAAGTGTTCAGACACCTGGAGAACTACATGTGATGCAGGGAATATTGAAATCCTCACTGGAAACCAAATTATATGCTGTCAAGCTGGTATATGAAATTTTATTGCACAAAAAGACAAGGACAAACAAGTTCAAAACCCTTCCTGGAAGTCTAATAAAACACAAGTACCAATACAGCATCAGACAGCATAAAAAAATGCTAAAAAGATAAACATGAAAGGGGCATGGTTTCATAGAGGGATGAGTCATGGGTAATTTAAGGAACCCTGGAGTGGTTTCTGTCACTTCTGTCAGGCACCTCAGTGAGCAACACCTTAAACCCTGCCACTGTTCCTATCCAACTGGTTCAAGAGCTCTTCTGCTGGATGTGAGACAAGGAGACAAGGAAAAAACCCAGCCCGCTGGCTGTATTTAGTGACATGAGTCAGGCTGTGCTTTTCTGGAACCACCTCTGTTTCACCCTGTTCGTTGTGAGGGGGTAGGAAGGTAGCTTTGGCCTGTGGTCATGCCACGAGGGTGGTGATGTCTGGCTGGGCAAGTGTCTGTGAAAGCATAGCAGTTTTCACCAGTGCCGCTTTCAAGATGACACAGAGGCTATGTGGTAAGTGTGTAGTGGATATTGCAGCTTCCACCCAGCAGGGTTTTCCTTCTCATGGTCCCCTCCCCATAATTTTGGTCCCTGAGCCTGTCAGCATTTGCTTGGGCTGTGGAGGTTGGAGAGCCACTGTGGTGCTTTCCCAGGCAGGCATTGTCATTGAATCACCACCCACAGTGCAGAGCAACCCCCATTCCACCAGGCAATAAACTGAGTAATATTTGATATGATAAACTGAAGGCAAAAGCCAACACAAATAACACATGCCTGTACTTGGTACTCCCGGATCTCCTTACTGTTTAATTCCACCAGAAAACCTCCATGGGTGTGGTGGTCAGGAGCGTGCTCTGAGCCATACTGTAGGTAATGATGTGACTGGGTGGTGCCACCATCGACACTGCAGTCTTTTCTTTTAACTTTTTGCCCCTGAAAATGCTGCTGCTCATCTTTTAGGTGCTTATGGGATGCAAACAAAGGTTGATGGTTAACCTCAGCTATCCTGTGCTCATGGTAGTAACCACCAGTGACATTCATCAGGAGTTTTGCTCTCAAGCATGGGGAGCACTGAAGTCTGACAGGAAGTGAGGAGAAATTGTGTGTAAAAACAGGAAAAGGAAGGGAAACTGTGTGTGAATTTAAGAGACAGGGGCTGCACTGGACAAGGCTGAAGGCCATACTGAGCCTCAGGGTAGAAGAGATGAGGTGACACATGACCTTGGGTGAGATGCAGAGGGTAAATACAGGTGACAGCAGTCAGGCTGTCCTGTTTCTTCCATCAGCAGTGCACTTCTCCCTTGCATGAGTGTGCCACACAGGTCTGTGAGGAGATGGGGCTGTGAATATATATTTTCATCCTGTGAAAATGTTTGAGGTTTCAGAGCAGGAAAGCAGCCAGCTGGAAGATGAAAGAAAGAGCCAGCTCCAAAGTGACCGGAAACTCCTAGCTTGGATACAGAAGTAACCCTTCTCTGTACACAGGTACTTGGGAAAGGTGTTCAGTGAATTCAACACTTTATTGGGAAAAAGAGTTTGCTGGAAAATGTTGTCCTTTTATAGGATCAGCAGTAGTGAGAGCAAAGCCTTTCTCATTACAGGGACTTGCAGAGGACAATCCTTACACTCACACCTTCTTCCCAGGGGCACACATTCTACCCCTAGCTACAGCTTGGGCAGGACTCTGGAGTTCCGCACATCTGCACGTGGCCTCTGAGGAAGGCCACAAGTGTCTGCATGTGAGAAACCACCAACCTCACCCAGTAAAGCGTCTGCAGGCAAAGAGCGATGATCATCCTAAACCTGGGCTAAATCCCAGGAAATGGAATGATACCCAGGGTAATGAATAAACTCTAATTTCCCGGAAGCCATTCATGTAAAAACTATGGCAGACAACGCTAAAAGACTTTGAGAATGATGAATGCAATCTGTTGTTGCTGCTGCCATTGCTATCATCACTATTAATAAAGAATCACTCTTTCTTCCTGATAATTACCTTTGAAATGTTCCCCCTGACAGAAACCAGATCAACTGCTTTCCCAAAGAGATGGGATTTTTCTGACCCCCTGCCCTGTGATGTGTCAGGGCAGTGTAAGACATGGAGCTCCTGCACCTTGGGGTCACTCTCATCAGCACTGTTCCCACGCGTGGCACTGAGCACCACCAGCCTACTGCGAAGGACAAGCATGTAACTAGTCCTGTAGACAAGGATTTATTTAGCCCAGGATTTCAAAATGAGTAACAGAGTAGGCACACCCTCCTAAGCCTCGGTCCTGTGGGAGGAAAAAACCAAAGTGCCCCAACACGTGTGGGGCTGTCTTTGGGAAAGGAATGGATTTCCTCTTGCTGCAGGCTTCCTGCTGCAGTGGTGGGGCTGTGTGAGTGGAGGCACCGCATGGCCCAGCACTGGGGAGCTGAATAAAACGGCCGTGTGTCTCAGGCACCCATAGCTGCACATACTATTGGGTCATTCTCATTGCCTGCTTGTCTTTCTCTTAGGAAAAGGTGCATTAAGGGCAAAACCAGTGATTTCCTGCAAATGCAACTGTGTTGGCATCATGCTTTGCAAGAGGTATTTCTTGTGGGGCAGGAGATGTGCATGGGGAACAGGAGGCATGTGGACATCCAGATGGGGCAAAAAGGACATCCCCATGCCCTAGCAGCCCTGCTTGTCACCCCTCAGCCTTACCTAGGTCCCTACAACTCAGTCTGAGGCCTGCTCTGGCTTGTGCCACTCGTTCATGGTGCCAACAGAACCCAGAGCACCGGCGTTTCAGCTCTGATCGGACTTGCTGAGCAGGAAGCCCAAGGACGGACACAGTGGAGGGGCTTGCTCCAGCTTTATGTGTCAGATGGGCACTCAGCAGTGAGTGATGGGACTTGGACTTGGACCCCAGGGTGTCTGTATGCACCCATGGGTGCTGCTTACACCAAGACAGACACTAACAGGCACTCTGCTCCCAAGGTGTGAGACTGATTTGAGTCCTTTGAGACACTGACCTTTTATGAGACAGGAAAAAAAAAAAAGCTGTAACAGCTTTGATCACATTTAAAGCGGTTGTCCAGCTAACCATACACATTAAAGCTGATGTCCAGCTAACCATACAAATTAAAGCTGTTGTCCAGCTAACCATACACATTAAAGCTGATGTCCAGCTAACCATACACATTCCAGCAGAGCTTACTTGAAAATTCAAAATTACTACCTTTTAATTTCATTTTCATGTAAAAAGTGCTAAAACCACAGCTTTTTAAAAGCTGTCCTTCAGTCATTGTTTATTGCTTTCATGCTTAGTGCTTAATACCTTTCATATCCTAGTTGGTTTTGTATCCATTATAACACAACCTCACTTAGGCAGGAACAAATGAGGTGCTTTGGTCCCTTCACCACTTTGCTCAATAAGTGTCCTGAGAGCATTTGCTGAAGCTTGCACTGCGTTTTAGCTGGTTTCAGCTCAATTGCAGGATCCTACTTTGTCAAATAAAACTGTTGAGACAGGTCTAAGACGGCTCAGCCCTTTGTTTCCAAACAATGTAGTGTGTAAGCATATGCATCTTCCCTTACCAAAAAGAAAAAAAAAAGGAGCAGGAAGGCCAAAGAGATGTTTAAAATATTTTCCCGAAGAGCACAATGCTGAGCGCTTCCGGGTTTAGTGCAATCTCTTTCTCTGGCCAAACATGGTAAGGAAGTGACTCTGTTCCCCACAGCACATGCTTGCAAATAGCTTCTTTCAGCAGCTGGAGGAAGCGAGAGATGCTTTACCGCTCTCCTTTATTGCCACTAGCTCGACTTCAGAGAAAGCCTGCAATCCACAGAGATGCTGTATTTGTATCAAATATAGGAGGAAGTGATTAAAAATTACTCATTCCAAGGATATGTCCAAATCACCGAATTCTTGTTAATTTACCCTGAGTATGAAAAGAAAAGTGCAGTCAAGTTTAGGTTTTCCATAAAAAGGAGCCCAGAGAAACAAAAGAGTCTGTGCCAGCTTTCCCTAGCAGGGATCTGAATGCCTGAGGCCAGTGGCAGCCCCTTGCTGTCTACTGGGTTTTCCCTCCACTCCTGATCACAGGAACGCAGCACCTAAAATGTGCACAGAACCACATCCGTCCCAGTTTCTTACCTGGGGCTTAGTAGCTGCTCTGACACTTTACAGTAAGGCTGCACCATCTACCCGAAAACAGCATTTCATTGGGGGAACTGAATCAGAGCGCCCTATCACTCCTGTGCACACCCACTGGGGTGTTTTGACCTGGGAGCCATGTGGGGAGGAAGAGGAGGAGGGTGGATCATTGCTGTGGCTTTTCCCCTCCTGCTGCCCTGCCATGTCCCCAGCAGTGCAGGCAGTGAGTGGGGTGCTGCCCATGGCCACCATCCCCACGCTTGGCCCCATACCTCTGAATTTGACCACCTGAACTTCTAACTTTGGCAGTGTTAATCAGTGGACTGGATCCTCCCCTTTTTGTTAAATAAATGAATGGTGTATATTTTTACTGCACGGTGTTCACTCATTTTCACAGCACTCGCTCGATTTCTGGTGAAACCTGCCCTGAGTAGAGCAAAGGCTTTGGAGCCACAAAGGTTCACAGCCACAGTGGAGAGGATCGGCCCAGTTCTCAGTGGTGCTGCAAGCACATCCAGGCACCCAGCAAGGTGCTGCCAAGCTGGCAAAGGCAACCAGGGAGTCCTACACCTAGTAGCTACCTACCCTAAAATCTCAACTTGCTTAAATAAATGCCATCTGCCTCTGCGGGGTGGGGGGGAGGCAAAGCTTCAGCACTGAGGCAGGTTTCCTTGGGCATAAGCATGTTAAGTTAAAGCTCTCTCTGCATGGAGTCACCAAAGGTGTGATCTTTTACCACAGATTCATAGAATCATTTGGTTGGAAAAGACCTTTAAGTTCATGGAGTCCAACCATTACTTGTTCACTACTAAACCATGTCCCTAAGCACCTCAACTACCCATCTTTTAAATGCCTCCAAGAATGGTGACTGCATCACTTCCCTGGAAAGCCCATTCCAGTGTGTGATAACCCTTTTGGTGATAAAACCAGTAACAGAGAAGAGGTCTGTAAAAGCAAGGGAGGATAGAAACATTTGGAGCCGTAGACTCTGTTTTACTTGACAAAGCACTGTCTGAAGCAGTGCAACATGCAAATAATAAAGAGAAAAAGGCTGGTGGGGGAAACTTGGAAGCGTTTGACAGGAGGAAGGCTGAGGACAGCTGATTCAGCCCCTATATTTCAGCTGGGCTCTGCTCACAGCTTCCCTGCCTGTCAGGAAAGAGCAGTGTTTCTGAAAGATAGGGAGAGATGACTTTAGGTACAACGGAAGGAATACCCACAGAAGTCAGCTCCCTATTTCTAGCCAATATTGAGAGCTGCCAGACTTCATATACAACTCTAAATCTATTGCTTTCTAACCATAAAACTGCCTTTTTGTGTTTTAATAGGAAATGATCTGCAAATTTCACTGAATGGTATTTTTAGATAATTTTAGAAAAGACTGTTGATTGTAGACCTTCATAAGTGGTTTAGTAAATAAATACAGAACTGAACAAAAGGATGACTTGATGTTTTCAGTGGTAATTTGGCAGCAATTTTCGCAGATACAATAGCACTGCATGCAAAATGTATTTCTTTTCATATCATGGCTGGCACGAATCAGATACTACTGTCCTATTCTTTCTGCAAATTCATCTCAGAAAATTTGCATTTTGAATATTAATAATGCAATATCAGAAGAACTCATTGACTAATGCTCTTTGCTCCCATTAATAACAGCTTCTGACGGTAGTTCCTCATAAATGAATAAAGTATTGATTCCTACACCAGATTCCTGCCCCAAGTTTTTAAAGGTAATTTATGATTGTAATATCCTGTGAAGATTAGCTGTTTCAAAATTCTCACACTTACAGTTTACAAAACCAATTTATTTTCAAGTCTTACAAAGAGAGTGAGAAACAGAGGAGGATGGAAGAAGTTTCAATATATATCTGCTACGCAATTTCCAAGGTGTTATTAAAGTACGTGACTTTCCTTTTAACTCATACTCAGTAGCTGCACAATAGCAGAACAATCATTTTTCCAAAATCAAATTTTAAAAAGTTATTTAATTCATTCAATGCTTTTTATTCTTATTATTTGCCTATTATATAGTATTATTATTAATGCATTTGAGAATGCATTATTCTTATTATTCTTAATATTATTCATATTGAGTAGAGATAGCTTGACTTCAGTCATTTTAGAGTGCACCAGAAAACAAGCAAAAATTATATTTATACCTCATAACTTCTCATTTCAGTCTTCTGAATTTTAATTTAGAAGAATGAAAACAATAAAGCTTCCTACATCACCCTTGCCCTAGATTACACGAGGAGGTCTTGCCTTCCTTATTAACTTCCATGGAAAGCAAAAACCTGTGTTTTTAAATCCTGCAGAGTGTTTTACTGAACACTTGTTTTTATATGCTGTGAATAAGTTTACAGGCCTTGAGCATTGCTGAAATTGTAGTTGCAAGCATTTATGTAATGAAGTGTGTGGGTTTCACACAGGAATGAGTGTCAAGGGAAGCCAAGATGAACAAGGTTACTATTGGTGTTCTTCAGGGACACATTTGGAAACCAATGTGATCCAACTCTTTCATTATTGACCTTGGTACAAGAACTTAGACTAAGCTTAAGACATTTGTCAGTCCTATGAAGTGGCACGGGCTTACTAATGCTGAAGAAGACAGGAGCATCATTCAGGAAGAGCTGGGGGACCCTGTGAATTTGAGTAACAGGAACAGGGTGAATTATAGAAACACAAAGTAGGAAGCCATAGGCAGGGAGACAAAAGAAGCAGGATCCCTGTGTCAAAGGCAGCAGGGAAGACAGGAGGAATGTGGATCAGTGGCTGAAGATCTTTGAACCACCAGTGTGATGCTGCTGGGATTCAGTCTCTAGGGTCCATGAGGAGCAGGGCTGAATGTCTGGTGTTGTCCCAGGTGGTTCCTTTCCAATCCTACATTGCTGTACTTCTATGATGCATCAATTCCAGTATATTCAGCAGAAAAAAAGAAGCTTTAGTACAACTATACAAGGTATATGTATGAATACCTGGGGAACATTAGAGTTGCTTTATATTAAAAAAAATAATTTAAACTGAAACGGGAGCAGAGAAATGCTGTTAAGTTGATATGGGTACTGAGAGTAACTAACGAGATGAGATTACTGGATCTTGGTTTATTTAGCTTAGCAAAAGGAAAGTTAGGGAAGAATAGGATTACTTCTCCTAAATACATTACTTGAAGAGTGCATACTAAAGAGGAAGAAGCATGGTTGAAATTAAAGGATAAGGATAGTGATACAAGCAGTCCTGAACTTAGAAACTAAACTTGTGAAACATCGCCTGCCAGCTTCTTCCTTGATGAGTAACCAGTTTTGGAAAGATGTGTGAGAGGATTCCCACCTTTGCCTTTACCCTGAGAGGCTGGCCACAATTAGAGATGAGGAGTTGGGTGGGCATTGCTGACAGGTACTTTGGCATGCCTTGCTGATTTGCTCAAGGTTAAACTCATTACCTGAATTAGGACCATGAACCAATTTTTCCCATTGGATTAGGAGGGACTACTGGGAGAGGCATAATGCAAACTTTGCACAAATAGAGGGGAGAAATCTCTATTGGCACTTTATAAACTCAGTGCTAGTAGAAGCACACAGAATTGTAACGCTTACACTTGGTTTCTCATTTTCTCTGAAATCCATAGGACTGGCCCTTGTATTTGAATTAGAATGATGAAAAGGCTGTTGTGGCTTGCAGAGAAGGTAATGACCCATGAATCAGGCTGAATTACACCTCTCCTGCCCCTTACTTGTGACCACTGAGGCTCAATAAAAATTCAGTCTTTTTTGAACCTGCAAAGTATTATACTGTATTGCAACAACAATTTACAGCAAGAATTGCACTGAATCCATAAGCATCATTTACATGCTAATATCAATGTGGCTTGGGCTTAATCCATTGTAGTTCAGCTTAGATTGAAAAAAATTTTTTTTCTTCAAAATCACAAGCAGACAAACTCACAAGAATATTAAAGGATATTCATGAGTGCCAAGAGGCAAAAAAAAGAGACAAATGTGAGAGAAAGAGTATTTTGGAGTGACTTCCTGAAAGAAATGTCTGAATTTCTGTGGATAAGTGCGTTTATCTTCTGGATGTGCAAATTGTGCTTGCTGTTCCTTAAAGTTCTCCTATATCAGATGCTTATATTGGCAAAAAAATTAATTTATCCTCAAAGTTCAGTTAAAATTTCACAGGAAAGCAGCTATCTCAAGAAAGATCCGTTATTTTTTAATCCAGCTGCATTTTGCAGTGCTGCTATTTTGCATGAAGTTTGTTACCCTTGTTTTACACAGTGTATTCAAAGCTGCATATTAACAAGGAAGTCTGTAAGAATCTCAATGACCCCATGTTTTTCAGTACTGTACTTAAATTTAGTCTCCGGACTCTTAATGTCAGGTATTGTTCCTTCAAATTTGTTGAGAGAGTGAAGTATTGCCAACTTTCGTGACTGTAGACGCAAGTACTGATAATGGGCAAAATTGGAGTCAAGTCTGAGAGGGGATTTGAAAAAAAAGTGGATGTCTGTGCACAGCACCATTTTACTTCACAGTGAGATTTTAATAAGGTGTTCTGAATCATTCAGTAGTAATACCGAGAATTTCTGACTGATAAATTTCAATGGCCAAGTTTTGCAACAGGGTCTGGAGACTCTTAATACCTAATTTGCAACTTTTTCAAATAGCCTAGTTTTCACTGCATCACCTGTCCTGTAAATCAGAATCTTCCTGGGCAGGATGAATGAACCCAGTGCATTTTTTTCTGAAGTGAATGAGTGAGAGCTTACGCAAAGCTTCTTTCTATCTATGCTGCAGAGCACATGGAGCAATCTTCACTTTGGGGCAGGGAGATGCAGCCAAGATACTGCCATTTTCAAGCAGAACAGCTCTTGGCAAAATGAACATCTGTGCTTAGATTTGTGTGTGTGTGGGGATTGAGTGTGTGCCTACAACATGTAGTTAAAAAGACTACACAATCTGATGCAATGGACTAACTAAGGGATGTGCAACCTTAGGAGTCTGATTTTGTCAATTGAATCCTCAGGTCTCAGGCATTTTTATAGTGGGCATTGAAGAAAACACAATTTACAATTTCTATGGCTACCTTCCTTTGCTAAGCATTTCCTAGCAAACCAGCACCACTGCCTGTTTGCCCAGGGTGGATGGAGGCTGAAGGAGGCTGAAGGAGGCTGATCCATCTGAGTCACAGTTTTCTCATTGTCCTCTGAAGGAGAGCGGTGAGTTTGTCCATCACTCACTCCTTTGTGAGCTTTTCTGCAATCTGTACCTGACCTGTGGAGACAAACAAACAGCCACTGGATCAACAGCTCAGGGCTAATAATAGCCGCTGAGTAACCTTGAGGAGCTGTGGTTACCCTGCGTCCCACTGCCCTCCCCCTTGCGTCATTTTACATCCTGCCTGAGGAGCCTGGTAAAGAAAATTCAACAGGCCCTGGGCCCTGACAGCTGGAGCTGCAGAGATTTCCTTGCAGTGGGAGGCCCTGAGGGCTGTTCTAGCTGGAGCAGCTATGGATCCTGAAACAAGCTGAGCACTATGGAAGGACATGGTGGGGACAGGGAGACTGCCTGTAACCAGCCAGCTCTCTGTGGTGTAGGCTCAAGTGTTAGTTTCCTCAGAGTGCTAAGGATAAAGTAAAAAGGACATCTGCTTCGGTCTGGCTCAGACATTACTTTTCCCCCATATTTTTTCTCCAAATGATTGAGCAATGCTGTACCTGCCTGCTAAAACAGAGTGCCGAGCACACGATGTGCAAGTGAAAGTGGGCATGCTGCTCTGACATCATGCACAAACAGTGCCTGTGCTGCCAGGCTCCCTCTCCTGCCCACAGCCCCTAACGGGAGCTCCAGCCATCACTTCTGCTGCCACCAGCAGTGGTACTTGACTGTGATACACCTGGAAACCTGCTTTTTCCTCCATCCTCCTGAGGTTTATGCAGTAGCCCTTTTACATCTCTGCCTATGCATACAGTTAACCTAAAAGGAGAGAAAAAAATCCAGCTAGTGGGAGTCACTGCCTTTTGTTGTGTTTGTGCAGCTGAGAAGTTCCCACACACAGTAATCTCCCCAGCTGACAAAAATATATGGACTGTACCGTATTAATCTGTGTGAAACCAAGGAGCAGCCACATCTTCACAAAGACTTTCCTCAGTGCCTGCAAATGAGAGCAGGGAAGACCAAACCCCAAGAGCTGCTCTGAACTTTAACTCAGCAAGTGTTTAAGCATGTGCCTAATGTTAAAGGCTCAGATAATCCCGTGCTTAAACTTGCTGCTTGTGTTGTCTGACTGTGGTCAAAAGGTCCTTGGGACTCTTGATGAATGAGGGCTAGGGGTAATCAGGGAGCTGAAAATAATAGGTTGGATCCTGCTTACCTAGCTCAGCTGTGTAATTCCATTCATGATTTGACTGCTCATATAAATAAAATGAATAGGATCTGATGCAAGCTTTGCACCAAGTTGGAAATAATCCCTCTTCTGGGTTTTGAGAGCCGTTTCTTAGACAGCTTTTATTTGTTCAGCCTGTAAACAGATGGATTGCCTCCAAACCCTATCAAATTCTGATTAAACTGTTGTGCGGAAGTCAACAGGTACATATTAAGTAGACTGCGAGATTACTTTCCATCCTGAATGGCAGCACCATGTCTAATTAGAAAAAGAGAAATGAGGCTAGAGGAACAAGACACAGAGATGCAGCAGGAGCTCAGATGGAGCCAGGGGAGTGAGTACCTAATGCAGTTTGCAAACCTTTGGCCAGAGTCTTCAAGGTCTCCTCTGAGGATTGATTAAACTGCATCTTTTATTTTCCTTCTGCCCATTTTTCATGCAAATTGAGGATGCTGTAGGAGTAAGCAGGTGGTACGTCCTTAACGTGGCCCAGGGAGAAATAAGAAAAAAACTTCCCTCAAATAAAGGCAACAGCTGTAAGAGGATTTTGAGCTGGAGGATAAGGAAGTTCTGAAATCTTAGAATAGGAAGGAAAGCCTTTATTTTACGTGCTGCTGATGGTTGTACTTCCTGTTGTGACCCCTCTGCAGTGTTTCATAATAGCTTGAGGACTAAGTCTAATGCTGTAAGGAGGAACAAGGATTCCTAGTTCCTCCATGCTGCCTGTCAGAATTAAAGGTCTTTTCTCTGGTAATGACAGAAATTGTAATAGGAACTCAACAGAAAAAAAGATGGGGGGCAAAATTCCCCAGTAGCTGAAGAAAATTATAATCTCTGCAATCCCAAAGCTAGATCTCATGCACCTAGGTTTATGTCCCGAGTAGTACTCATGTGGTTCCTGAATGGAAACGACTGTGCTAATTTTCAAAGGGCTTTGTTAAAAGTTGACTGAACAGCCAGGCTCTGAGGTGTACAGGATGGGAGGCTGTTGATGGAAAGGCAGCTCTGAACTATCCCCAGGACTGGCATCAACTCCTACCAGCTTCTCATGGGTTTCTCTGCCAAAGTAAAACACGTAGACTCAAATACTCTGTAGCCCTGTCTCTCACTTCTCAAATGTGCTATATCTGACCTTTACTGTACCCTTGAGCTGTGGCTAGTGGAGGTGGGTGAAGGATGGAAAGGTGAAAGAACATATATATAAACATATATATAAGGAACCTCTGTGCTGATATACTACATGGTTATGCATGCACACACATGCAGAGGCAGACACCCAAAATCAGGACATTCGTTAAATACTTTTTGGACCCTTTGATTCAGTTTCCCAAACATATATAGATGTCTAATTGTCTGCCTAGGCTTTGGTATTAACTGAGCAGGAGAAAGAGACTACAGCAAAAAGCACTGCCAAAGCCTTACTGCAGACATGCAGCTCTGCAGGAACATTGTATTTGCACATTGATAAGGCATAATAGCTTTCAGAGTGGTCACTGGAGTTTAAGCGCACAGCATATATAAAGTAAATCTAGTTAGGCTTTGCTCACTAGCAATACACCTACACAACAAATACTATGGTAAATGGCAAGAAGATAAAATCTGGAAATGCAACTGTGAAGCAAAATAAAATATCTGTGGGGACAGGCAGCACATAGTTTTGAATCATCGTACTGATGGAGAGACATCTTGGATGGCTATACTTTATCCTGCAATACTAGTGAGACAAACAGTTTACATAGCAGGTTGGTTAGCTAGTGTGCACTAAAGAGATAGTAGGAGATGCCCAAAGAAATTAAGAATTTGGCAGAATAAAAGATTTACAGAGCAAAGCATGTGATGTTTACCAACATATTTGTTCTATTGAAAAGCTGTATTTCAACAGAGCAATGCTGTTTATCTTATGAACTTAAATTCCTAAGAAGAACAGAACACACTTTTACTTTCACAGCACAAGAATTTTACATGTAATAGGCCATGGTCTCCAGAATTTTTTGCTTGCCCTTCCCTCCTCTCCTTTTACTCTTCTCCGCTTTCCCTGTCCTTTTCTTTTATATTAGGAAATGTGAATTGCATTACATTACTGAAACAAAATAATTCTCAGTTGAGATTTCCCCTTCCATACCTAACAAACCTTTCCAGATCAAAGTTGCACTAAAATTGATCTTCTTCAGTAACTGTTCAATTTGCAAGGAAACTGCATTTCTCCACAGGCTAGCACTCTCATTTAATCATAAGAAATCCTGACCTTCTCCAGCTTAAGTGCTGTGAAAATTCATTATCGAACTGCCTGGAAGATGGAAACCATTTACTGAGTTATTAACATGTGTTACACAGGCTTCCCAGGGCTACTCCACCCATCTACCTTATCCTGATCTGAATGGACAAGCCATCATCATCAAGACTTGCAGCAAAATTGCCAGCCCCTACCAGGGGGTTGGGTGGTTGGGGGTTTTGGTATAGTAGGGAATTTTTCCATCTCCTTTCTTCGAGACTTTGGATGGATAACAGCTAGTCAGAAGAGCAGAGCCCTGTGGCACAAGAACAAGACTAACATGTCTTTCGACTAAGCTCAGATGCAGAAGACCTTACCTTCTTCTGCTGTTCTGCTACCAGCTTAATGTCACCAGTGTGTTTCCTTGAGTGTTTAGGGCAGCATGAGTAATGCTTATAATGCAGATGTAGATAACGTTCTTCAATGTTATCTCCCGCCTTTAAAGCCACAGCCAGTAAGGAGAGGAAAAAAAGAAAAGAAAATATTATAAAGTCTACTGTTTTGTCTGGACAAAACAAAACACCTAAAGAAGGCTTTTGATTTCATCCATACCTTCCATGTAAACTTGTTAGATTAATTAGAAATTTTAAAATAAATAGTTTAAATATGGATGAGAAACCAAGATGGAAACCCACTTTTATTTCAGGTGAAGATTTGAAAGAGGACATTTGCCAGCATTATTATCTCTGACGCATCTTGAGAACAGAGCCAAAGGTAGAATTTTAGCTCACTAGGTCAGAAGAAACTCAGAAATCTGCCTCTTTCTAGGAAAATTTTGGGCATGTTAACTGCATCTATTTTAAGTCTGAAGGGGAAGCTTTAATGGAAAAATGTTGAGGCTGAGGACAAAGGCCTACTGGAAAAGTACATCTACGTTGTAGGGTTGAACTCTCATTCACCTCATTTACCCCTTATGCCTTTCTAGTAGCAGAAAGAGTCCACCAGCAAAGCAGAGAAATTTAAACAATATGAAAATTCAGAGAGTGAAGTTTCAAAATGGCAAAAAAAGACGAAGAAGAAAATTATTAGAGACCTTTTCTGTGATGAGAAAAAAAACAATTTGAAGCTAGAAAGAAAGGACAGAGATGGTGGGATGTGAAAACAGTCCTACTATACCTACATGGTCTTGGAGAGTAAAATCCTTTCAGTGAGGAAATGTAATAATTTCCTAGTTTATCCCAGTCTCTTTCTGAAATCAGTATGAGTTATTTTACAGTGATCCAGTTTCTGGCACAGACTGAAGAAAGTTAAAAATTAATGACTTATGGGAAGTGTGCTGATTATGGCAGAGAGTGGAGCCAAGGTCAACGCTGCTGTTGTACCAAAGGACCAAGCATCACCACCTGGATTTGTCCCAGCACTGCCCCACAGCAGCAGATGGGTCTGAGAAGCCCTACAAGCCCTCTCCCACTGGGAAGCCCTACAAACCTTGCCCTGCACGAACAGATCCATTCCACCTCCTACAGGAGCAGTTCTCTGAAAGAAAGGGACATGGTCCAGCTGAACTGTGGTGCTTTGATTTAGTGCTTCGCTTGCAACTTCTGCCATCAGGGCTTCTGTGACAGCTTATTGGGTATTGAAGCTGTGTAAAGGGGTCTGCTGGGGTGAATGAGAGTGCAGGCACCGTCTGTGTTTCCCCAAAGTGAATGTTACTAGGCAAACGGCATCTTAAATTGTCATGGGCTTGTTGAAAGCTGACTTAGGTGCTACTATCCTCCACTGCAGTCTGCAGTCAGCCCACCATTTAATGCTGAATCGGTCCATAAAATATTTCCAAATGCTTCCCAGCTGGGCAGTGTGTAAGAGATAATGTCCCCAGAACAGATATGTCAACAAGCCTGTACAGCTTCTTGATGGGCTGGGACTGCTCTGCGGTTTTCTGCTAGCTCAGGTGGTTTTCTTAAAGGGATTACATGCAATGCTTGCAACAGAGGAACAGTAAGCGCCTTTTATAACACATACAGAAGAGTCTCAGACAAAACTACTGAAGCTGAAAACCCATTTGTCAAAGTACATTTGAAATGTTACAGGTTCGCCGTTTTCTGCTCCAGGTACTTAAAAACGGGTGTGATATAATTTTAATTTTTAGAAAACCTGAGAATGGCACTTGGGCATATATATTTTTAAAAAAAAATAAAAAAGAGAAAAAAAAAAGAAAGACAAACAATGAAGTGAATGTTTCCTGGCAAAGACAGCAGAAAGATGTAGCTGCCAAAAGAAGCAGCTCCCTCTGATTAACCTTTACATTCAGTGTACACTCGTGACTCTTTTCATTTGTGCCTCATTGCAGCAAAAGAGGCCCTGATTAATGTGACTGCTTTAAAATAATTTTTATTTGTAACAGCCTCCAAATATAAATCTGCATATTCAGATCATCTGAGTGCCGGTTATCTTCCTGCCCTTCCCGTAAGCGCCTTGCAGAGGCCATTCTCTTGAGCATTGCTGGGCTGCGGATGGGGCAGCAATGCCTCTCCTCGCTCCACCAGCTTTGCTTTGGCAGCTGTATTTCTGACATACCCAGCCACGGTAACGAATGAGCGTGTCTGGGGATGGAAGTGTAAGCTTTCTGTGATGGGTGGTGATGTATGATGCCGGGCTGTTAATGTGATTCATTAAGTCAGCCTCTTGGAGTAGGGCAGAGTACTGGAAAAGCCAGACAGAGCCAGGCAGAGGAGAGGAGAGCACCTGCCTGTCTCTGGGGGATGGCTCTGCCAGGCCATGCACCCATCCATCTTCCTGTGTGGAGTGCCAAGCACCAATCTTAAATGACAGCTGAAAATGGCGTTAGGGGTTTTTCTGTTTCTCCCATACAACTGTTTCTTCCTTTCTTTCATTCTCCTCTTACTGCTGTCTTTCCTGCAGCTGATTTCAATTTCTTGAATTTTTGCTTTCTTCTCATTCTCAGTCTCTTTTCTTCTGTCTCTTTCCCCCATCTCCATCATCTTTCCCAAATCATTAATCTCTTGCTGTCACTCAGCTTGCGTGCTGTCTCTTCCAGGTGTCAGTGGCTCTGAAGCCAATCTGGCAGTGGATGCAGGAATGGGCAGGGTGCCCTGCCTGCAACAAGCCCTGGCTCAGCACTGAAGGGAAGTGTAGGGTAGCAACAGGCTCACTGGTGCACTCACACCAAGGTCTAATCTCAGACCTGGGGTGTGACCTGCACAGATTCAGCATTTGAAGGTGGCTGTCTAGTCCAATTTCTTCTCTGGTCAATGTGGAGATTCTAAGGGAGGTGTCTAAGGTAGGAGGAGCGACTTTTCCTCCGGAGTTGCCTATATTTCCACTACTGAGCGACCTTAGACAGTCAACTTTGACTAGATAACCAACTTTTAGATGACTAGAGCTGCATAACAGAAATCATTCTCTAGAGCATAGAAATTAATGGAAGATAAATAATTCAGATGATAGGTGGATCATAAATAATTTACCCTCTGAGAACTGAATTTCTATCAGCTCTTTCCACTAAGGGTCTTCAGACATTATATTAATTTTGCACAATAACCATAGATTATCATACTGTTCTCCTATTGGTGTCTGAATAAAGTACAGTCGCTTCCTGATATTATCATCTAATTGAGCCATTCTTGTGCTAAATCAGTGGAGGCTTGTATTTTGGAGCCAAAGGCTCTGCAAACAAGTCCAACTGATGTGTGTCCCATTGTATGTGCCATTGTACAGACCCTTAATGAAGTTTCTCACCATCTGATGAGTTCATAACATACCTGGCCCATAGCTTAACAACCTGGGGCACCTAGGGATTAAAAATTATTTACCAAATCACCACAGAGCAGAGTGCTGGAACCCAGACTCTGGCTAGAGTGGGGGTTTTTTTGGAGCACACGTAACATTACCTTCCAGAAGCTGAACTGCAATTCAGTATTTATTATCTTACAGAAAGGGCTGTGGCTGTGTCTGGCTCTTGCAAAGAAAAACTGGCCATTTTCAGAAACACCGTAATAAGCTGCATTAAGCCAAGGAGGAACTGGGAAATTTGTCTGTCTGGCTGCTAATAGACAGAATGGAGAATTTGTATTCCAATCTATGAATCCTGATCAGGCTCAGATAACAAGCTTTCAGCCAGGTTAGCAACAAGGCACTTCTAGGCATGCTCAGAGGTGCATCTCTAGAGGTGGAGGAGTTCAAAACAGTAAGTATTAGGAAAAAAACTCCCTAAGAGTCAGTGCCAGTGGTGTTTTTGCAGTGTAATCCCAAATCCTAGACGTATTTCTTCAAAACTGTCCATTGGCCAATAAATTACTTTGTCCTGACAGTTGTGTTAAAAATTGTATTAAATATGTATCAGATTTGGGATCTAAAACTCACTTGGATGAGTTTCTCCTCTCCGCTTAAAGTGACTGAACTGAGATGCACCATCTCTCAAACCACAGTATTTCCCAGCAAGATGAAATAATCATGACATCAAGCCAGAACTGAGACAGTATGAGACTGGGACCTGATGCCCTACTTTTGTCTGCCAAGCAGCATCCTTTCCTTTCACAGCCCCTCATCTGCTGGTGGATAGAAGGCTCTTTTTTCATAGTAACTGTTGTCACAGACATGGGGCAACTTCTGATTCAGGCCCAAAGCTACAGTGAAGAGCTAATCTTAGTGCTGGTGTGCATCATACAGACAAACTGCATCATCTGTAAGGAGTGTGTTCCTGAAAAATGTAACTCCTACTGGTACAAGGCATAGAAAAAACATTCTTATCGCAAGATTTCGCAATGCCTGCAGGGACTAAGAAAAACACACAATGCAAATGCAGAGGGACAGAAGGATGGAAAGGCAGGAATAAGATAATTAATAACAGGAGATGCTGTCTTTTCAGAACAGATCACCAATATGGAAGACCTCGGTTACTTCATCTGCGAGACTTAAACACCTGTACAGGTCTTTTAGTGTGAGCTTTCTTGAGACGTCTTTTTGAGCAGTTACATTTTTGTTTTGTCATCGCGTCTAAGATGCATTAAGGTATATTGAAGGTGCAGGATGACAGCACGGTGAGGTAACAGTGGCCAGCAGAGTAAGGCATTAAGTGACTGGTGATGGAGCTCCAAAACAAGAGAAGTGGCAGAGCACTCGGGTTAAATGAGACACAAGAGAGAGGTTGTTCTTCTGATGAGGATGACAACTCAGTGAAATGAAAATCAAAGAAAGATTTGTCAGCTCTAATTTTAACCAAACTAGTTCTTTCTTCCTTGCTTTCAGAGCACAATACCCAGAATGTTTAATTGTGTGGTTACATGCAAACAGTAAGCATGGTCTGTAGCTGGTTTGAGTAGAGCCCATCAGAAGTCAGATCTCTACGATACTTCTTTCTGTGTGTGTGTGTGTGTTAGTATTCCACAAGCAAGGAAAGATCCTCATTAATTGCTGCGGGCAGCCTTGTGGGCAGGGATCTGCAGGCAATGGGGAGATGAGCTAACAGGCAGCTCCTCACTTTGACAATAGAGTTCGGCCTAGAACAACTTCTTGAGCATAATCTGTTTAAAAAGACAAAAGACAGATGCCTCATTTATGGCAAGAAATTTTGTATTTAAACTACGCTTCCAAGTGAAATGTGCCCTCGAGGAATCTCTGCAGTGATGTCAGACATTCATATGCCTCGCTTCTACAGAAGTGGTGAAAATGGAGTAGAGAAAGCCAATGCATTCAGGAGCCTTCCCCCTCACATCACTGTAATTACTACACAGAAACCACTGCACGTTTGCCTCCTCTCTCCCTAAAGCGCTGCTTCATGCCACTCTTCACAGGAGCAGTGAATTTCCATAAGTGAGCGGTGACCTACATTCAAGGCAGAAGCCTCACTGCCTGCTTTTGGCGTGCACTCTGGCTGCCTTCCAGCTCAAGCCTGGGATTCTCAGCATTTCATTCCCTGGCTCATCCCTGTCGGGTTCGTCAGGGACCAACTTCACTGCAGAGAATCTGCAGGGAAAGGACACTGCAAAAAGAAGGGTTGGAATTAATTTTTGTGGTAGGCTTAGACACTAGTCTGACATAAGTTATAAAAATCTAGCCTACAATGAACACAAATGAATAGGTAGTGAACAAATTAGCACCCTGATTAAAATCTGGGCCTGTAAGAATCAAGACTGCAATTCACTCATAACATAGTTTTCTGAAACTTTGGCAAACTCTTGTCATTAAATGAGTTACTGAGTTAAAAGTTTAATGTTTGCTATTGATGCTTTGTCCTGCTCCGTACCTTCACTAATAGAAGCAACCAACCTGCAAAGCAGTGTAAGAGTATTGAATAGCCAAACAAAAGCACTATTGCCAATCTTATGCAAGGAAAAAATGAGAGTAAGCTGATTGCACGATGAATTTATTAATGTAGAACTTCAGTTCTACAACACCAGCAACCTGTCTGTGAACTTCATATTTCTGGTTTGGGTTTTGTTCTGCAAGTGAAGCAGTTGTTCAGCAG